>NC_056732.1:964901753-964916753 GCF_019279795.1 Protopterus annectens
AAGTACATGTGCTAGTTGCTAACAAGAGATTTCTCTGCAACCTTTATAAAAATTTGCTTGTATCTCAGTCAGTCAACCTGATGTCAACACATGAAAAAAAAACAAGCAAATAAATAGTCTGTCTTACCTGAGGTCTTTTTTTCCTGTATAACACTGATGACTCACAATCATTAAATGATCATAGAAGGACTGCTCATTTGTCTATAGGCTGCAGTTTTGTGACTGGGAAATATATTTGTAGCAGGTGAATTAAATTTCTTATGCAGGTGGCTAAAAACTTGTTTCTCGTATCATTAGAGTTTTTAAATTGCTCTAGAAAGATCTAAGAGATAAAACATTTTAACAATAATTTGTTCCTAGCCACTTAGTGAGTGAGAGCTTTCTCTTCAGCATATCAGACATAAATAACAAAAAAATAAAGTAATCCAACCAAGAATCCAAAAGAAGGAGGCAGAAGTGAAACCAAGATTCTTTTCTTCCACAACAATGAGCACTTTCATCTGAATTTACACGAAGGGCTCTTTAAATTGCATAGAGGGCACACTAATTAACCAGCTTCTTCGTTAACTTGACATGTGACTTGTTGCTTGTATTTAAAGAGTTGTGTGCACAATGGCACTTTTTTTTTCTGATGAGGTCCATGTAATTCGGACAAAAGTGCTGATTGTTGTGGAATAAAAGAATCTTGGTTTCATATCAGACGTACAAGATACTTTATTGCAGCTGCTTTTCTTTGAAAATGGGCCTATATCCTACACATCATGAAGACATTTTCCATCATGATGATATGAACAATTCACTGGGGCCCACAAGATTAACTGTCATTGATTATTAGCGCATGTAAACTTGTCCATCTCATTCATTTTATTCCAAGAACTACCTGGAAGATGACACTCATCTCTCTTAAACATGAATGTGTTAGGGACACGTTTAGTGGATTGGAGGGCACACTCCAAAAATTACCTTTTAACATAACATCTGCTAGGGGATTGCTAAACATGACAATGTTCTTCGTGTTTCACTGTTGCAGTCATCACACTTGGGTTATCTGCCTGCAGGTAGCCCTCAGCCGACCCGAATACCAGAGTCTTGGGATTTCTGCATCAGATGCTGTCGCCTCTTCCATGATGTCAGGTCATCAGGGGTATAAAACATGCGGCCGACACCATTACATCAGTCTTTCTTGCCGTGAAGGAGCCCAAAGCAAAGCAGTTTGCAAGTGCCGGTTGGACGCTTCCTGAAATTTCTGTTTTTTGAGTTTCAAACCTGAAGTCTTCTAAAGCTAAGTACCTTGTTGGGGATCCTTTTTTCTCGCTCTAACCGATGTCAGAAAAAGTTAACAATTGTCTTGCCTGTGGAAAGTAAATACCTCACAGAGATTTTCATTCTTACTGCGTCACCTGTTTAGGCCAAGACCACGACGTCCCTCGCTATTGGCTTTGTGCCTTGTTTAACACCTGAACCATTCGTCATCGGGCTATCTTTGTCGCTAAATTCTTTTGCTCTCATTCTCCGTATTCCAAAATGGCTTTGATAAGCCATCTAACTACCGATCTTCCAAAAAACACAAGGGTAAAGACAGAGACAGACCGCATAGGTCCAAAACTGCTGACGATGTTTCCTTTAAGCTAGTTGCCAGTTTGCCGGTATTCAGTGAGGCGCCTTTACAGCCTCTGATATCCACTTCTATAGATTCGCAGGCCTCTACTGAGATCCATTTTAGAGTCCGGTATGCCATGAGATGCTTCTTCGACTATGGAACCTGCAGATGTCTCCACCTTGGATGGGTCCGGAGCTGCTGTGTAGGCGCCGGCTTCTGAGGTTGTATTCTGACCTACCGATATTCATATTAAACTGACAACTTCATTTTTAACTAAAACTAGCATGGTTCTCAGGCCCAGAGTTTGCACTACGACTAGAAAACTGACGTCCAAAGTGCATGCTGAAGCTCCCATGCCACAAAAATAAATGCTTAGAATGGCTGAAGACCTTATTACTCTAATTAGGGGAAGGCAGCCTTCCCCTGCTAAAAGACAAAGAATTGAATTTCCTTCTGATTCTACAGACCAGGAGTCTGATGACTCTGTCCCTTCTGATTACCAGGACATACTCTTATCTACCTATGAGGATTCAAATGCAGAGGAATCCATTCCCTCTGCCTTCCCTCCAGAGGATTTTTTTTTTAGTGAAACCTTGCATACCTTAAGAGAGCATTTCCGCTGGGAAGGTCAGGACTATCCTCAGTCCAAAAATAGACTCGGAATTTTTAGACTTGCCTCAGTACAGGCCTCTAGCTATACCCACTGTCCTGGATATTGTAGATGATGTCTTCATGAAATCCAGTCTTACTCCTGACACTTTACCACCAGCTCCTAGAAAACTTGACAGGTACTACAGAGTATGTGACTCTCACAAATTTCTCTTTAAGAATCCTACAGTGGATCCAGAGACCATTTCCCAGGGACCTAAATGCATTAAGGCTACTATAACCAAAAATCCTACCCCTTCAGACAGGGATTCTAGAGCTTTAGACCGATGGGGTAAGAAGGTATATACCTCTTCAACTCTTGCCATCAGGGCTTTGAATTGCCAGTATCACATGACGAAGTACCAGAACATATTATGGAACTAATTAAACAAAAAATGGTGCTACTTTCAGACTGTGCAGAAAATAAAGAGTTACAAAAGTTAATGCATTCTGCAAACCAAGTTAGTAAACATACTTTGCAGTGTGGGTTTGATGCCTTAGAAGCATCTTGCAGGGCTGCTGTCACTGGGTCTGTACTGAGAAGGCATGCTTGGCTGAAGGAAGAAGTCTTGCCAGACCATTTCAAAGCAAAATTACTAGATGCTCTATTAAATCAGGATCATTTGTTTGGCACAAAAGCAGAAGAAGTTCTTAAAAAGATGGAAGAAAAAGCTAAATCTATGCAAACTGTCAAAGATTTCTTACAGGTGCAGCCACCTAAATTCAGTAGGCATTGGTCTTCAAAAACTGGTCCTTTCCAGTCCCTCCCAGGCCTTCTCAGTCCAAACCCAGGGGAAACAGACCACCAAGACTACAATCTCAGGGTATGCAGAGATCTAAACAATGGAGTGTTCTCACCACAAAAACAGGGAGTGGTAAGCCACCCCCTTATGGAAAAAGTTCACAATGACTTTCCAATCATCCTTCCCAGCCATGCCCAAGTACTTGCACCTCTAGGAGAAAAACTCGCCCTTCATGCAAATATCTGGATGTCCATTACTCAGGTTCTAAACATTGTATCCCAGGGATACAGAGTCTACTTCCACTCACTGCCAACCTCAAGCAGGTTGCCAGACCTTCCTCCAAACCAGTGGGCAGAGGCTCAAAAGCAAGTACTTTCCCTTCTCCTTATCAGGGTTATTCAAGCTGTTCCAGTAGAACAAAGGGGACAGGGTTTCTACTCCAGACTGTTCCTGGTGCCCAGAAAAGAGAGCTCTTGGCGCCCTATCCTGGATCTATCAATTCTCAACACCTTTCTGGTGGTCCCAAAATTCAAAATGCTTACAGTGCAACAGCTTCTTCCTATGCTAGCCAAGGATACCTGGTTAGTCACCCTAGACTTAAAAGAAGCTTATCTGCGCATCTCCATAAGGGAGTCATGCAGGAAATATCTACGTTTAAGGGCAGGCTCTATGCACTACCAGTTCTCTGCACTTCCCTTTGGCTTATCTACTGCACCCAGAGTATTCACAAAGTGCCTGGCTCCAGCCATTGCATACTGCAGGCAGAGAAATATTCAAATTTACCCATACTTGGATGATTGCCTGATTCAGGCGGACAGTCAGGAATTGCTACTTCAGCACCTGGCATTTGTAAAAAGACTCCTAACTTCACTGGGATACACCATCAATGAAAAGAAATCACAACTGGTGCCCAGCCAACAAATTGTATTCCTGGGAGCAAGCTTGAACACAACTTCCCAGATGGCATTCCTCACTCCAGAAAGCAGGTCCATTTGACAAACTACTTCAGACTAATGGCCACCAAAACCCAGCTATCTGCAAGGAAAATACTTCAAGCCCTAGGGTTCATGGCCTCATGCATTCTGCTAATTCAATATGCAAGACTGCATATGAGGAAACTTCAATGGTACTTAAAAAGTCTCTGGTGTCAACATTCTCAGGACCTGGAAACAGTGATTCCTATCATACCTTGTCTATGGGCAGAGTTCCTTTGGTGGGCAGAGGCATGCAACCACAACAAGAGACTTCCTTTCACTCAACCCCTCACCGCCCAAGCCCTGACAACAGATGCATAAGACTATGCATGGGGGGGGCTCACATGGCAGGCAAATGCATTCAAGGCAAATGGAGCCAAGAACAAATACCCCTGCATATCAATCAAAAAGAGATGCCAGCTGTACAGAATGCTCTAACAGCCTTCACATACCATATCCTTCCAGGACAGCTCCTGATAAAGACAGGTAAAACCACAGTTATGTGGTACATAAACAAGCAGGGGGAACTCATTCTTACCCACACTGCAGGTTAGCCATGGCCCTGTGGAACACAGCCTTGAGCAACCAAGTACACCTACAAGTTCAATTCCTGCCAGGCAAGCAAAATTCACTGGCAGACGACTTAAGCAGAAATCTACTGGACCCTCATGAGTGGAAACTGGAACCCAACTCATTCAAACTTCTTATCCAGAGGTGGGGGAACACTGGAGGTGGACCTTTTTGCCTCCCCCCAAAACAAACAATTGAACAAATATTGCACCAGGAACCCTCATGGCAGAGCCTGTAAGGTAGATGCCCTATCCTTTACATGGGAAAACCTCTCAATTTATGCCTTTCCTCCTCTGCCCCTCCTCTCAAAAGTACTACTCAACATCAAACAGGACAGGGCAAGGGCAATCATTATTGCACCAGACTGGCCATGCCAGCACTGGTATCCACTACTACGCAGTCTGACAGCAGTGCCACCCTGGCACCTACATCACACACCTTCCCTGCTGTCTCAGCAGGAGGGACAGATTTTGCATCCACAGCTGCAAACCCTAAACCTTGCAGCCTGGCTTATCCCCTGAATACACCACCAGCATCCCTCAGCAAACAGGCGCTGGACATCATCCTTGAGGCCAGAAGGCCTAGTACTAGGAAATCCTATGCTGAAAAGTGGAAAAGATATTGTTCTTGGAGTCAGTCTCAAGGAAAGGACACAGCTGTGCCCACCTTATCTCAAATCCTTGATTACCAAGCAGAGCTGCTCCATAGAGGCCTATCCTTTTCATTCATTAAGATTCATGCCTCTGTCATCTCAGCTCATTATAATACTGAGCCACCTCTCTTTTCTCACCCTCTCATCAAACAGTTCCTGAGAGGAGCTAACAACCTAAAGCCCCCTAGGAGAGCTCCCACCCCAGCCTGGGACCTCAACTTTGTACTGGAAAAGTTCACACTTCTCCCTTTTGAACCTGCTGCTTCAGCAGAGTTAAAATTCCTCTCTTAGTAAACAGCCTTACTTCTAGCTATTACTTCAGCAAGGAGAGTGTCTGCGTTACAGGCACTAATGGCGGTGGAGCCCTTCATTATTTTCCATACTGACAGGGTTTCTCTCAGGACTAACCCATCCTTTATGCCCAAGGTGAAATCCAGTGTGGCTTTAAACCAATCCATCCATTTGCCAACCTTTTTCCCTAATCCTCAGAATAAAGGGGAAAGGATCCTGCATTTCTAGGATGTGCACAGACAGCTCAAGTTCTACCTTGACATGACTAAGCCTTTCAGAAAATCTGACCAGCTGCTAGTCAGCTTTGCTACAGGGGCAGAGGTCAAGGTCATTTTGAAGCAAACCATTTCCAAATGGATAGCACACTGCATATATTTCTGCTACAAGCACTATGGAAAACTTACCCCTCAGGGGATCAGAACTCATTCCACTAGAGCTACTTCAACACTCTACAGTATTTCTCAGGGGAGTCCCTATCAGGGACATCCTGGAAGCTGCAACCTGGAGTTCTGTACACAGCTTCACCAGGCATTACCACTTTCCTATTTTTTGTAGATCCAGAGCTGGATTTGCTACAGCAGTCTTACAAGGCCTGCTGGCCAGCCCTAACACTTCTTGACTGCCTCCATCCTTAGTCAGCTTTTGGAATCAACCCAAGTGTGATGACTGCAGCAGTGAACTATGAAGAACATAGTACAGTTGTGTACACTTACCATAAATGTAGATGTTCAAGTGTATTCACTGTTGAAGTCCTGGTTTCCCTCCCTACAGCCCCCTGGCTTTCTCTATCCTTGCTACCTATCCTCTTTATGGCCATCTTATATGGCAGGGGTATTTACTTTTTACTGGAGGTGTTCCACACCATGTAATAGCAGAAATCCCAAGACTCTGGTATTCAGGCCGACTGAGGGCTACCTGCAGGCAGATAACCCAAGTGTGATGACTGCAACAGTGAATACACTCAAACATCTACATTTATGGTAAGGGTACACAACTGTACTTTCCTTGCCAACCTCCAGCTACTCTTAAGAAAGAGTTCATGTTCAGGATATGCTGAACAGCCTCCTTGTTTTTTATTTTCTCTTGAGATTTTTCTCAACTTCTTTCCTCCAAGCACTGATATCATCACCTCAGACCCCTAGCTGTCCATCTAAAATTTTGCACAGCAATTTACTAGAATTATGTCCAGTATCAGAATAATAACAATAATAGGATATATGAGGGTGAATGATAATTTTAAAGGTGACTCCAAAGATTAATTAGTTACAAACAACAGATTCAATTTAACATGGGAGTCTTGCATATGAGTTCTGCTTCCAGAGATTCCACAAATATTTTCTCTGGACATTTGTAATAATGTTTCCTTGAAACTCTCAAAATGTCATCTTCTTTCATTTTGAGTTTGTCTTTAATTCCTTTCATGAAGATTGCAGGATGGGTCTAATGACAGAAATAGTGTGCTGATTATTTACTAAGAAAGCACATTTAAATTTTATTACACTCTTTTCAACTGTAATATAGTGTCACAGGACTGTGCTCTAAGATTTAATGTGAGCCACAAAAACTGTATTAGGTGGCTGTTCCATTTCACAATTTATTTTACCTGCAGATATAGATTAGTACTTTAGAGTGCATACAAAAATCTTATGAAGAGTCTCCATCTTTTTAAGATCAAGCATGAGCTCATAAAGTAATATCAGTGTGGATCATTGCTTTATGAATTGATTTATACTCTTTTTTTTTTTAATTGTCCATAATTCTTTGCAACTATTCCTTAAGGGCATTGAGAGATGTGGACACCCAGTTCTTAAAGGATCTCTGCACTCCCTCAATGGGGTACATAATATATGGACAGAAGGTAAATAATTTAGACCTATTACTCTGGAGTGTTTCACCTACATATTGAAAGTTATCCAAACATCTCTATCATCAACCACGTAACAGATACATTTACTTCCAGATTGTAAAGAAAATGGTGGTGTCACATTCAAACAATCAGAACTATACTGAATGTACACATTTTATTTGTAAGATTTCGCCCAGACAGGACTGTTTGTAAATATGCTAAGGGCACAGATGTTAAGGAAATTAACAGAGTAAAACAATGAAAACTCTTGCCTACTTCCATTTCTAAACTAAGAAGCTGATAAAGAATGTTCTTAACTTGACAGCATTTCTGACCTTTTGCAGAGTATTCATATAAGAACTAAAACTGACTAATGGAATTCATATTTCTCTGAGACTAGAAAAGAGTATATCCACTTAAGTATCATCTGATTCCAGTGGTGTTAATGCACTCCCATCCATTTCACTGTAATTTATCTTTCTGATAGTAACTCCTGTTTGGGTTCTTACTGCAAAGCAAAGTGGTCCTGATATATATTAAGACTGGTGTTAATATTTAAATATGTTAAATTCATATGGTCTTTAACAATGCAGTTGATTAATAGATATTCAGTGAAAGAAGTCCATCTGCTTAAATTATTTAACAGGTAATTATGGAAACTGCTGTCAATATATTGCTCTGAGATTTGGGTGTGGATGATCTTGATGCTAAACTTTAACTCAAACTTTGATGTTACAGTTTCAAAGTAAGAGCGTTCAAGGCATTGTGCTGATCTAGCAGCAGGAAATCATAACTAAATCATTTATATTTTTCATATTATGTGCCAATCCATTTATTTTACCTGAAAAAAAAAAAGGTTAACAGCTCTCTGGCTTGTTGATCAGAGAAAAATGAGTATGCTGTGATAATGAAGAACAGTCTTATTCAGAGGACATATTTACATAACGTTCAAAGAAAGCATTCAGCGTTATTCTAAAATCATAAATTAATGTCTCCATAATAATAATAATAAGATAATTTTAACTCCTTGAAATTTATACTGCCAAATATTTTATGCTTGGGGTGCTATGTTGTAACATTCCTGCTTTAATTTGGAAAGCCAAGGATATAGAATTGTCTGTGCTCCTTTAAGACTGTATTTTATATTATTTTTGTGATTTGATTGGGCTTTGAAAAAAATATATATATATACTTTGGCCGGCTAAGATCTAGCTGTATTCAACTGGACGTATAAGAGAATTTAAGTACCTTTATCTGCACTTTTTTTCAAAGAATACAGTATTTAAATTGATTTAACTGTGTTGCAGGAATATATATTAACTGAACTGGAAATTTTGACTCTGCTCTTCAGTTAGTCCCACCCACCGTCCCTGTTTCTCTTTTGGTGTTAATCTTAGTGGCCTTGAAACTGCCCGCCCCTCTTGTAAATTTCTGTTTGGATACTCCTTCTGGGCCCATCTCATTTGCTTACTCAACTGAGTGCAGTGAGATCATATTCTGATTTCAGGCACTCCTACTGTGTACAAAGAGAGCATCTGGGGAACAGAAAAAAAAAATCTAAGCTTGTTTCCTGCCTTTCCTGTTAAGTGGCATAGACTGTTTGTAGGCTTCTGAGCCCCCAAGCCCTTCTGTGTTGGAGGGAAGCCTTCTAGCTTAGGTTTTTTTTTTTTCTTATAACTAGCCAGTTTTCTAGTTTCAGCACACACATCTGTTTCTTTGAACTCAGCACTTGTTCAGAACTCATTGTAAGCACTACATAAACTGCAAATTACTGCAGCACTCAACTTTCCTCACTTGTCTAGTGGAAAGCAGTTTTTAGTACTTAATAAATAAGCACTTATCCAGGCATGTCTAAGGGTCAGCTCCCAGTGATTTCTCCTGTCTACCTGATGAATCTGGGCATCTTGGGGCAATGCAGCAATTGCATCATGTACACAGACAACCCTCTCCTCCTACCACCCAACACTACAGCCTGTGAGGGATGCACTTATATAGCCAAACTGGAAGCAAAGCTCTCTTCACCCAAGACTGGACTAGACAGTCAAGAGGAGAGGGTAAACACTTGCACCACACCACACTCATCACATAGTCCCTCAAAACCCACACCACCAAAACACACACATAGAAACACAAAACACACACCTACATTCGCGGAGGCTCTCAATAAAAACCTGCCCAAGCATCAGGGACATCCAAAGCATAAACGCAAGCAAACTCCACCCCCACAACACAACCCAAATGACACATAGCCCACAAACTCAGTGTGCCACTCAACCACAGCCCATAAGGCATAACAACGTACCCAACACTCTAGTCATAGGTGACTCTATAGTCAGGCACACTGATGTTCCACTCACTAGACTAAACAAGGAGAAAGTTACTGTCAGCTGCCTGTCAGGTGCCAGGATCCACCACATAACACATGCCCTCAGGTCACTCCACAATAAGTACAAATATGACACTGTCATTGTCCAGGTTGGTGTGAATGACCTGAGACGTACCTCCCTGGACTACATGAAAAGAGACATGGAGGAGCTGTCCAATCTTGTATCCCAGGCAGGTATGACCCTAACCCTGAGTAGCATCCTGCCATCACCCAGAATGATACCACAGTACAAGGACAAAATGATTGACTTCAACAATTGGCTAAGCTTCTGGTGTCATTCTAAGGGGATCCAGTATTTGTCTGCCTGGGACGATATGATCGACAGTCCACGATGCTTTGCCAGAGATGGCCTGCACCTGTCTCCCTTAGGATTACAGATACTGGCTAAGACTCTTGCCACCCCTATAGTGCCTTTTTTAGGCAAGGTTCAAATGACAAATTCACCACCATAACCGGTACAAGCAAGCAAAATCTGAGGGTAATGCTACTCAATGCTAGAAGTCTAAACCTCAAAATGCACTCACTCGAGGCACTCCTTAAAATGGAGAACATTGACATCTGTGCAGTGACAGAGACCTGGTTCAAAGCTCCAGAGAGCACCTCTGCATTACCAGGCTTCAATTCATACCACACCTTTCGGCCATCTAATGCAGAAAGAAGCACTAAAGGCGGAGGCGTGTCCATATTCATTAAGGATAGCCACACCTCTAGGCTAGTTGCACAGCATAATGCATCCGAGATTATCCAAGTGCAACTAACTCTGGGCAAGACCGCAATCCAAATTGTAGCTTGCTACAGACCCCCCACCATGCCCCAGGATTCACACTCCTCATTTCTTGATACACTGGAAAGTACTAGGGTACAACCCAACACCCTAATAATGGGCGATTTCAACTACCCCACCATTAACTGGGAAAACTACTCATGTACCAACTCTTTTGCTCAACGTTTTCTAGAATTCATAAATTCCAATGCCTTGGATCAACTTATTCACACCCCCACCAAGGGCAGCAATATCCTAGACCTGGTCATCACCAACATGGGAAACCGATGTTCCACACCAGAGGTCAATTGGTCAGATCCGACCACAAGCTTATCAGCCTAGATATCCACATCCCACCCCCAGCCCCAATTAGGGAAACCATCGTAAAAAACTTCTCAAAAGCCAACTTCACACTTCTTAAAACAGAAGTGGTAAACTTCATGACACCCATGCAGATGGACAATAGAGGTATGACTGCCGAATCCTACACAAATGCACTTTATAAGCACTTACACGAGTGCATGGATCATGCTATCCCTAATAGAACCAAGATGTTATCCTCCAAAAAAAGGAAGCCAATCTGGTGGTCCTCTGCCATAAACAAACTCTACAACAGAAGAAAGAAACTGTTGCAAAAAAGAGTAAAATCCCATGACTGGAGGAACTCCCTGGTCAACCACAGTAAGAAGATGAGATCCCTCATAAAATCCTCCAAAGCTAGTTACGAAAACAAAATTGCCACTGACTCTAAAGACAACCACAAAGCATTCTATAGCTATGTCAAGAATCTAAATGGGAACACTCAGGTCTGCTCTGAGTTACAGCATAATGGCACTAAATATACAGAACCAACTGATATTGCCAACATCCTAGCAGATAGGTTCAGTGCTAACTTTACCCCCTTCTCACCCCCTAGAGGGCACATCTCTATACTGGAAGAATGCAAAGTTCCTGTAATCACGGCTGCACAGGTAAAAAACACACTCTCCAAAGCCAAGAACACAGCATCCATGGGACCTGACAATATCCCAGGCTGCGTTCTACATGGACTACAGAATGAACTGGCACCCTACCTAAGTACCATGTTCAATCATAGCCTCACCTCATGCTTTGTACCCACTGAATGGTGCACCGCAACAGTTATCCCACTCCACAAAGGGGGAGCCACGATGGACCCCAGGAACTACCGCCCCATTAGCCTGACAAGCCTGGTCTACAAGGCCATGGAATGTATCATCATAGAACTCATAAACAAAGACATTGGTAATCTCCAAACTCTAGACCCTACTCAGTTTGGATTTGTAAAAGGCAGATCATGTCTCCTAAACCTGATTGACTTCTTTGAAGCAGTCAACAAAGCCATAGATGATGGTAAAATGGTTCACACAGCTTATCTAGATCTCACCAAGGCTTTCGACACCAACCCCCACTCTGGAATTATAGATAAGCTCACTAAACTAGGTATAAATCCCTATGTCATAAGATGGGTTGCCAACTGGCTCATGGACAGAACCCACACTGTGAAAGTAGCGGATTCCAAATCCGATATCAGACCAGTGACAAGTGGAGTACCACAGGGTTAAGTCCTGGGTCCTCTCCTGTTTGGTATCTACTTCTCTGAAGTGCAGGCCAACACAGAAGGTCTTTGGCTAACAAAGTTTGCAGATGACTGCAAACTAGGAGCTATAATCGAAACTCCTAACGATGTGGACAAACTACAAAACGGCCTCACTGAGACAGATGGCTTTGACACCAGGAATCTTTCTACCTATCCTCTTTATGGCCATCTTTTACCATATTACCATAGATTATCAACATATGTAACAACATGGACAACTGGAAAAATAGAGGAAAAAACAATAAATTAAGGTTGTATGGAAAACCTGAGGGCTAAGAAGTTCAGAATATTATCCTGTCTCTTCATTCTCTCTTCATTTGCTCTACCCTTCATAACAAAGAGAGGGATATATATATATATATATATATATATATATATATATATATATATATATATATATATATAGGTTCATAGGTATGTACTAGGCTATCGGCAAGCTCAATGCCAAAAAGTGTATTGTCATCCCCTTTGGTAAAAACTCTGTACCCATGAACTACCACATAGTCTACTTAATGCTGAAAATGTGATAAGAGACCTTGGGACACAGGTGGACAGTAGTCTCTCCTTTGATAATCACATCACCACAGTGGTCAGGAAATTTTTCTACGTGGCTCATCTCATCACAAAAGGATTCTCATCCAGAAAAAAAGAGGTCATTGTTCCCTTCTACTCATCACTCATTAGACCCATTATAGAGTACAACGGCCCTTTTGGTATGTACCTCACAAGACATCTACAACAACTGGAAAGACCACAGAAATACCTCACAAAGAGGATTACTGGCCTCAAACAGATGCCCTATGCAGACCGTCTCAAAAAACTACAGCTTTACTCCATCGCATATCGCCTACTCAGGGGCGATCTCTGCCTAACATACAAAGCTATGTCAAACCCAGAGCTGCTGGACATGCTCCACTTAAAGAAATCCCAATCCCTCTGAGATACATGCTCTAGGGACCTTAACCTTGCCACCACAATAAACAGAACATGCTGGAGGGATAGATTCCTGTCCCAGAGACTTCCCATACTCTGGAACAGACTACCTATCTATGTCAAACAGAGCTCCTCATTAGCACTTTTCAAGAAAAATCTTGATGATTGGATGGGAAATGGGAAATTCACCCCGGGGATCACTTCTGTGGCTCTGCTCGACAGGGGCATAGGAAAATAATTTTCTTGGGTGGCGAAAGCCAGGGTACATTTTTTTGGCTAGGCTTGTATGGGCCCTAGGGCCAATAGCCTAGTACATACCTATGAACCTATGAACCTATATATATATATATATATATATATATATATATATATATATATCCCTCTCTCTTTTTTATGAAGGGTAGAGCAAATGAAGAGAGAATGAAGGGACACGATAATATTCTGAACTTCTTAGCCCTCAGGTTTTCCATACAACCTTAATTTATTGTTTTTTCCTCTATTTTTTCAGTTGTCCATGTTGTTACATATGTTGATAATCTATGGTAATAGAAACTATATTTCTATTTCAAACACCAAAAGGCATTCAGCAGTATATGTCATGCCAGACTTTAAGTCGTGGATCTCAGTAAAATAAGTTGGAAACATCTCCTTAACTTTTTCAAGTCTCTGGTAAGAATCTACTTATTACCTTTTAACTGTTAAGGTACTGTCTATCACAGAAAGCAAAACTCTGTTTAAACACATGCGCTGGTCATGCTACTCAGCCTGTTGGGGTATTGGAAGACATCTCTATCCATAAATGCTGTCCTGCAGAGCCATGCAATTCATGGTTTGAGAATTAAGTAATTATCATGTCTGTAGCCTTATATCTAGTGATTCCATGGGTCAGGACACTCAGATGCAGGATTTTGTTGTTTTGCATTACTTTAAAATATGCTCTTCAGAGTTTTTACCAGAATAATTTTTTTGAAACAGACCTTCTCCCTATAAGAGTGTCAAGTAGCAAGAACACAAGTTGAGTAGTCAGAAGGCAGATCTCTTTAGCTAATCCCGATCAGTAATATTAATATATATATATATATATATATATATATATATATATATATATATATATATATATTTATATATATATATATATATATATGGATCTACTTTAAATAATCAAATTACCACTTCATTGAATTGCAGAAGATCTACACCACTTTTTCAAAAACCTAATTCAGTGAACTCCCAGAATATCGTATTATGCTGTAGGGAAACTAACCACTTGGCCACCAATAATCAAAATACAAACCAAAGCAAATTAAGCCCACCAAAGCGGGGGCTTCGGCCCCACCCACCTATGTGGGAGGCTGTGCCCCCACCCCCCCTAAATAAATATACCAACTCTGAGATAATACTACAGTTGAGAAAAGGCAAAAGTTAGCCATGGTGGCCAAGTAGTTAGTTTCCTGGTGGCAAAATATGGTGTTCCAGCAGTTTGCTGAATTAAGTTTTCAGCAAAGTGGTAATGCGATTATATATATATATATATATATATATATATATATATATATTACATTATGCTATATTATATATAGCTGTAACCCTGTAATTTACTCACTTCTAATGCTGCTCCTGAGGCTGCCTTTTGTTATGCAGTGTATATATATCAACTGAAAGAGAAAATTGATGGCAGAAAGACAGGGTGCAGCTGTAAGTCCAATCTTTAATTCCAAATTCTCTTGCTTGCCAAGTGATGTTATGTTAGAAGTTTTCTCTTATTAAAACATTAGCTATGTCCTTTTTTATTTCTGTTTGTCTATATAATTAACCCTTATATATCTCCCGTTTAGAAAATAATAGGTAAGTACCATAACTGGCTAATTTCTTCTCTTTACTTTAGAAACCATTGATATGTATGGATTATTCCAATAGGCATAAAACATCTAAGACATTCTCTGTTAACCTGTTAAATGTACTGGGAGGAAATGATT
>NC_056732.1:964921753-964996753 GCF_019279795.1 Protopterus annectens
TCTTGCTAAATTTTATTCATAATTGTTTCAAATACTTTACCTGTAAGTTTAAAATCTTAAGAAGATTTGTGAGTACTTTTCTGGACATGCATTGTAGTTTAAAAGTATCTAGCAATAACCGGCTTAACTGCATACTTATGTCCAGTTTTTCATTGCCACCAATATTTATTTCTGACCTATTAGCCATGACTTTATTAAAACAGATAATATATCATAAAAACAAAACCATAAAGCTCTAGTGTAATTTGAAATTGCAGGTTAGGTTACCCTGCTGGTACTTGCTTTGCAGGCATTGTTGTGATAAATGGACTCCATTAAGCCAGCACTGCTCAAAGCCACATAATTCTACACTGGCTTTTTTAATTAAAAGTCCACCATCATTTTGATTAAGTGCACTGCTCTTGTTAAACTATATTTTTTGTTAAAATCATGTTCCAAGAAGTACTTCAGTAAACACAGTTGGAATTTTCACCTGGATCAATGAGACTGCATACTTTTTTTTTCTTTCTGTTCTAGTCTATGATTTTTAGACTGCTGTGTCTCCTCCAGATGATAACAAAGAACTAAGCTTTCACACTAATTCTAATTCTGTCCGCATGCACAGGCGTCCTTTCTTCTGTCAACATGAACTGTTTTCAGTATTGTTTTAATTTGCATTCAGTTTTGTTACAGATATATGCAGCTGCAGCAAATGGAGTTAAGCTACTAACATAATTAGAAGGTTTTCAACATTGTTTAGTTTGAAGAGAGCAAGATTCATTCCTGTCCATGACAGCTCAAAGTGCGTTATCTTAATGTTTTTGTTTCTACAAATGATGTATGCACTTTTGTTTCCAGTGGAACTTAATAACCTTCACATCTGAGTACAATTAGCTATGTGTTTCATACCATATTATTTTTTGGGAAGATAACACATGTCATTATACAATCAGACTTACTGGCATTCACCAGCTCAGCTGCTGATTCTGTCTTATTCCTCTGGAATAATGAGGGTTTTTGTTTTCATTTGAAAGTCAGATTGTTTATACATGGACTGTCAATAATAACCCAATTCCCTTTCCTCTGGGACTTCTCTTACCAAAATATTAAGTCTCAGCTTGATGTTTCCAGTCCTTCATAAACAACATCAGTTTGCATGTTTACAGCATCAGCGCTTGTACACATATTAAATAAAATGCTTATTCAAAGCAATTTAAATGTAACTCAACAATGCCTGGGGAGCAAGGCAGTTTTGTTTAGAAGTTATCAAGCAAATGCCAAAGCCTAGCACTTATCTTTGCAAGCAAGAAATGCATATCTTGATGATGTTATAGCTTGTTTGTTTCATGACTTTCTTTGAGCTGCACTACACTAAGGAATATGAAATCATGATTAGTAAGCAGTGAAGGAGTGCATGGTCCACACAGCAAGGCTACCGTTAGTGGATAATGCTTACTTCATTTTATGCACGTCTTTCATGTTTAAAGAAAACCACTGTTTTTTATTCCACAATTCCCTCTTAAAGGCTATTTCATGCAGTGTTTGTTTGTGTGTGTGTGTGTGTGTGTGTGTGTGTGTGTGTGTGTGTGTGTGTGTGTGTGTGTGTGTGTGTGTGTGTGTTTCTACACGTGTATGTGAATGTGTGTACATGCATTTTGATTTCTCATTCCAGTCACTTACCTTCCCTGTAAGATGCTGTCCTCTTCAACTTTGCTTTATTAACTATTGAGCTACCTGAATTTTGTTTAACTACTCATCTTTTACTTATAAGATGTATGCCTTACCCCCCCCCCCAACTCATCCCATTTATTCCTTTCCAGAGTGGTACTTGTACCATTTTTACTATCCTTACTTGAATAGCCACTACTCTGCCAATGTCTTTGCTGCAGCTAGAATTCTGCAAATGTACATGATATTACAGCTCTGCTTCTACTATACGCGGTTAGAGGGGACAAAATATTTCTAATAGTAATGCCTCTACCTATGCACTCCACAATATCTCAATAGCTTTTCTTACTGCCTTCTTCGACTGACTTCACGACCTTATTTAATATGACATAAATTTGTCAGCTTTATTTTCTATTATTTTTTTCTTAGTAATTCATCTTCGCTACTATAGTTTGAGTGGGATTTTGTCACCCCAGCTGCATGATCTTACATTTGTTTGCACTAAATCTAATATGGTGACATGACTGACCATTCCTTGTATGTGTTATTTCTTGTATCTTCTCAGTTTGACTCACATTCTCTATCAAAGTTGTTGCAGATTTACAGGCTATACAAGATGAACTCCTTTTCCATGTCACAAATATAAAGTAGTACTTCTGGAAAGGATCCTTTGTTTCAAAACTTTTAATACCATTTACATCAGTTTGGACTCTTTTTTTACTATCATATTCAGTTCATATCTGTGCTGTTAATCTTTGGTATCATCTTAATATTCAGGATGACCACAGTGAGAGGTAGTCTAGTATTTACAAATCTGAATGTTAGTATTTTGTTAGTGCTGCCCCACCCACCACAAAACAAACCAATAACGCATCCATGACTTTGTGATCATCTTTAATAGTGCCCATAATATAACATCATAACTTAAAGAACACAATTCACAACCTTAACAGTGTGATAGAACATCCACCTACACAATGCACTTCTTAGTTAATCATCTTACATTTTAATTAACAGGCGCCATGACAGACTGCTCACAATCCAAAACAGTAGCAGTGTCCTAAGGTCACTAACCATCAAAACAATTACTCAGGAAGAATGATACCACTCACTCGACTCACAAGGTGGTGATACAATAAGAACAGATGGGGGAAGAAGGGTTCAACTCCCTTAACCAACTAAACCAACCCTTCTTCAGCCCACCAGGCTGCCTTGCAGCCTTTCTAATCCAAATACCCTATCTGTCCACTGTGTCATGCACACATAAAGCCAACTGCACATTGAAAATATCAATCCCATATCACTAAGAAGGATCCCATCATAATGGAATTACACAGGATCCCTATCCACAAAATTCCAGTGCTCTAGTACTATGAAGCCCAATGTGCCACTTGTCCTAGCTACCCTATGATTAAGAAACTTCCTGGTAACCACCAATGTCTTAATCTTAGCTGCGACCTTCCACACTAACCTGGGAATTATCACTAACTATAATGCAAATGCTCCTGGAAATGTTTAACAAAGTGGCAACAAATTCCTTATAAGCAATGTAAGCAACCTCATCTTTGGAATAGCCCCCAGATCATTGCCCCTTAAATGTCTCATTATACCTTCTGGAATACCATATTGCATATTTACCTACTCCAAAGTTATCGTCAATATGCACCATCCCATATCTCTATGACCACACCACTGGACTCACCACTGACTTGGATCTAAACCCAAATTAACATCTCAAAGTCTCACTTTTACTATTTTAGATGCCCAATAAGCAAGGGAGTGTCCTTTTATGACTACCACCCTCTTAACTGAAAAAGAAAACAAAATTAGCATAAAATATCAACATGAAGTACAAAACCTTCACACTACCTTACCTAATATACCACAAGAAAGCCCTAGAATGCCATCTGCCAAACCTTTTAATCACAACCACTAACATGTCTTCCTCCTCCAAATCTGACATCATCTCTATCCTGAATGAATACATGAGTGGTATCACTGCCCTCTTTTATGACCTGCACCTCCAAGGCTCTTCTAATCATCTAACAAATACCCTAGAATCTATAAGCTTACCCCAACTATCTAAAAAAAAAAAACTAAACCATCGAATGGCTCATTGTAAACCTGATCCTTATGGCAAACATCTTGCCTTGTCTTCCCCCAATGTCATGGGACATAACAGTTGCTCCACATTCTTGTGCAACACCACCTGTCTACCTTTGTCCACCTGGTCAGTCTCTGACCTTCACAACCAAACCAACACCCCCATTGGGGTACTTTCCACATCTCCCCAGTACACACTGTCTAACATTTTGCACACTGGCAAAGTTCCCACATACATAAAAACTGACAAGGTGGCCCACAAAACATAATTAAAATACGAGTAAGCCACACTGTGTAAACCCTCCAAAAGAAGTCACAAAATATGCTTGCCCAAAGGTAATCTGTTATAATGCAGTCTAGGTCGTAATCTCTCCCACCATTTCAACATCCTTCATAACATCCAGTTCTTCATCACATTCTTAATTTCTGCCAACTTAGCTGCTACTCCCAAGGCTGTCATAGGGATCCTAATGATCTAAACTGCATAATCAAGCTTTCACCTCAAAACTATGTACCTAAACACCAACTGAAATTACCACCTTCTCTCCCTCATCCACAAACCCAAAACAAACATTTTAAACACCACAAGAGTCTTACCATATGCCTTACTAGATACCTTAGACCATGACTGTTGCACCAGCCAACTTACCTATCCTATCTCATTTCCCATGTCATCTTGAGTATTATCGCAGACCTCACATGAGCTCCTGCCACCAGCTTCCAAAACCTGTGATGCTGAAACTGAAATAGATGTCATCAAAGACATTAAAATAGCCAAGAAAGTGCTTAGCTGAAAAAGTAAGGTTAAAGTTCAGACATCGCAACACAATCTTCCTCAATAACCATTGCACCAACTCTTGACTTATCCATCTTCTTAGCTAATACTTGAACTACACCAAATTATCTGAATGAGAAACCATCTTCTTGGCCTTAAATTCCTCTTCTTACACCACTACTAAGCTGGTGTCAACTCCAAAAATGTAATGCCTTTCCACCACTCATTGGGCCACCCCTAGCCATCTCTCAGAAAACCACCTACCACCAAAGTATGTACCCATACCCAAACCTAGGGCTACATCTGTAAACAAGTTCAGGTTAGGCACCAGCATACATTCCAGATGTGAGAAAGAAACTGTGTTAAAATGATGGACAAATTACAACCAAACAGACATTTCCTTCTTAACCTATTTGCTTAATCAATTATGTTTTCACTGTGCTCTAACCAACAAATTAGCCAGAGATCTCACTAACATCTGACCAGGCTCTGCTGCTCTACATGGAAAAAAATTCAGGAGACCAAGTGCCTCCATGACCTCCTCAACTTTGACTTTGTCCTTGACAACCAATGCCTCAGTCTTACCCCTCACTTTGTCCATTTCTTCTGTGGCAATCTAAGTATGTCTGCCTATGCATCCACTTCTAGACCCAAAATGATAGATACTTAGCTGGATCCCCTTGTTTTTCCTTTGCTAATGGCACTCCAAGCTCAGCATGTAATTGCTCAAACACACCCATGCCCAATCAGTGACCCCTTTCCACCCCCAACCAATAAGAAACCATCTAAATAATGAATGGCACCTATAACCTCTGCCCTTTGTTGCCACAACCAGTGCAACATGGTGCTGAACATTTCAAAGGTTGCACAAACTATCACACAGCTCAACAGCATCTTCTTGTCAAAATAACATTTTTCTTTCAACCTCATTCCCCAAACCAGATGATCCTGCATCCTCACTGGCAGCAGCCCAAATGCTGATTCTGTATCTAGCTTTGCTAATCAAACATCACCCTTAGAACTTCGTCCAATGATGCATTCTGTTAACAGAATCATTGTCCAAAAAATGAAAAGTGATGTATTAGCCAAAACTTCCCTAGAGACTTCTTATGCATTCATAGACCATGTGTACTAAACCCAAAGGAGATACTTGAAATACATTAAATGGCGGTACATCAGAGACCTTAAAGCATGCCTACTGCCAGTATTGTATTCAGCAATACCTATACAAAGTCTTTCCTGCCTATCAGATTTCAAATTCTTATATATCTTCCCAGAGCCCTTAGTCCTGAATTTAACAAAACACACACACACACACACACACACACACACACACACACACACACACACACACACACACACACACACACACACACACACGCACACACACACACACACACACGTAACCATTAACCAGCTTGAATGCAACCCCCCTGATCTAGGTAGCTTAACAGAGGCTATTCAGATCTATAAGCATTGATGAGGGAATGCTCCAGCCACTTGACTGGCTCCTGAAAGAAAAGGTGGCCCCACCTTACTGCCCCTAAACCCTTCCCTACCCTTTATGACTGTCTCAAAGTTATTTCCCATTCACCCACTCTCACCCTTTAGCACCCCCATCGCATCCTTCTTTTAACACTTAATGGCAGGATGCTGACCCACACTCTGAATACATACATGCAGAAACCTCCACATAGGCCATGTGCATCTTCTGGAATTACATGTCGAACAAGTCCTAACCTTACCCACTCCTTCTATAGCTTCTCTGACAGGACCTTTTGGCCTCTCCAGCACAGTCATCACTCATGTATGTGATTGTATGTTTTACCACACCAAAAACTTATCCACAGCCTTCAACTTACAAAAATACTGCTCATATCAGAGCCATGTATTTTCCCCACAAACCCTCTGGACCACCCTGATAGTTAAAGAATAAGAAAGTAATAGTGCTACTTGCTGTGTTTCCTTTTCCAGTATCACGTCCATGAAATAAATGAAAACCAAAACCCAGGTATCTCACATCCTCAGTTGATATCTGTCTGTACTTCTATTACCCAATGTCACCAATGCTGCTCTTAGATCCTTAACAACAGGAGCTTCTTACCCTGCCATCCTCTGTGCCCTGTCAGCATCAATAAGATCAAAAGCATAAATAAACTCCCCCTGCCAGATTTTCTCTTTCACCACTTGCAGAATATTGACCCTAATGAAAACTGACCTACTAACTACATTAATCATGTTGATCTGTCACCACTGCCAAACCTAACTGCTCAGGGAAACATTCTGTTCACCACATCATGGTGCTACCTAACATCCCCCAAGCAAACTCTGCAACCTATTTTTGTCATCCACACTTTTAAATCACAAACCAGCATAAGCACCTCACCATCTGCCATCATCACAACCCCCCCCCCCGAGTTGCACAAACATCATTCTAATAACCAGTCACTTGCTGCTGCTGCCTCACTAGTGGATTAACTACACACTCCTGTGATCTCCTAGTCCCCTTGGCCATGACTCCCAAAGCCTCAAATACTGCATGTTCCACCTGACCTCTTCTTTTCTGCCTACTTCCTAATGACTCAGCTTGGATGGCCTCCCCTGTGGTTCTTTGAAACTACTTCTCCACCTGCTATACCACTTATTGCTACTTCTGATCAAGGTCCTCTGACGGTGCCACCCCAAGCAAGAAAGAAAAAACATATAAATAAAAAGCGCTTTCATACCTTGGCAAACAAACCCTAAACTCATTACCCTACCAAACAAGACTCCCATTTTACCTCTATCCCCTTTTAACCTTGTATCCCCATGAAAAACATTCCAAATGAAACCCTTATCTTATAGTTCTTATATTTTGTAGAGCCAACAAATCTGCACTAAAAGCTAACACAATTCCCCCAGCCTCCTAAACATCCTTCTCTCTCTCTCTCTCTCTCCATCTTTCTGCCTTTTTTAACAGAGCAACACCTGTTTCCATAGAATTGCTGATCAGCACACCAGGTATGGTGTTCTATTCTTGTCCTCCTTTTGAAGAGCCAGCACCCCACCTGTCAGTGTATCATCTTCACAATTACCTGCCATGAACAGCTCAACACATAATATTTCAAGTAGTAATCCTCATATCTATTCACTGTCTAAGCAACTGCAAGCATTATAGCAATAACTGCTGGAAACTGCATTTTGGTTTTTTAATCCCAGCTGGACAACAGCAGTGAACCTCAGCTCTGTCTTCACTGTCTCCCTGCTCAGCAGAATTAGAGGTCAAGACTGGTTACACAGGTAGCTACCCAGCTAACATCGAGTTTTACAAAACTGGCTTATAGTTAATGGCCATAATCTGACCCTGTTCCTTGTATCTGTTATGGCAAAAGAATTACAACCACCCCACCAGCCAGTGACTTGACAATAGCTCCATAGCACCCCCCACACTACCTGGTGCCCCCATCCTGGTCTACCTACACCATCCAGATTACTTTTTTCCTCCTTTTTCTCACAGTGTATTTTACTCTTCAGGTTTTTCTGTATTCATTCAACCTATTTTAAAGAAACCAGCCGGTGTGAATGACCTGAGACATACCTCCCTGGACTACATGAAAAGAGACATAGAGGAGCTCTCTGATTATGTAGCCCAGGCTGGTATGACCCTGACCCTGAGCAGCATCTTGCCCTCACCAAGAATGATGCCACAATGCAAAGACAAGATGACCAGCTTTAATAATTGGCTCAAATACTGTTGTCATTATAGGGGGATCCAATGTCTGTCTGCTTGGGATGACATGCTGGACAAGCCACGCTGCTTCGCAAGGGACGGCTTGCATCTGTCACCACTGGGCTTCCGGATATTGGCTAAGGCTCTTGCCTCTCCCATAGTGCCTTTTTTAGGCAAGGCTCAAAAGACAAACCCACTTCCTTAGAAAACAAAAATGGGAAAAAATTAAGGGTAATGCTGCTCAACGCCAGAAGTCTAAATCTCAAGATGCAGGCTCTCGAAGCACTCCTCAGTATGGAGAGCATCGATGTCTGTGCAGTAACTGAAACCTGGTTCAAGGCTCCTGAGAGCACCCCAGCGCTACCAGGCTATACCTCGTACCATGCTTTTCGGCCCCAAAACCCGGGCTGAACCACAAAGGGAGGGGGAGTGTCCATATTCATCAAGGACACCCACACCTCCAGGTTAGTGGCAACACATGAAACATCAGAGACCATCCAGGTGCAACTAACCATAGGCAAAACTGCTATACAACTGGTAGCATGTTATAGACCACCCTCCCAATCTCATGAACCCCACTCAGCCTTCCTGAAGACATTGGAGGATATGAATGTCTCACCAAACACCATCATATTGGGAGACTTCAACTACCCTAACATAGACTGGGTGCATTATTCTAGCCCAAACACCCTAGCCCAAAGGTTCCTGGAATTCATAAATTCAAATGCAATGGAACAGCTAGTCACCTCTCCCACAAGGGGAGATAATATACTAGACCTGATCATCACAAACACGGGGACAAAGTGCTCCACACCGGAAGTATACCCCTCACTAGTGAGATCTGACCACAAACTAATCACCCTGGATATACATATCCCACCTCCATCCCCAACACAAAAGACTAAAAAAAAGTTCTCAAAAGCCAACTTTACACTTCTTAAAACTGAGATGGTATCCTTTAAGCCCACTGGGATAGTGTAAACCACATCCCACAATGCAGAATCCTTCACAAATGCTTTCTACGGACATCTCCAAGAATGCATGGATCATGCAATCCCAAATAAAACCAAGACCCTCTCCACCAAGGGCAGGTGTCCTGTCTGGTGGACCCCAGCCATAAACAAATTGTATAACAAAAGAAGGAAGCTACTGAACGACAGAGCAAAATCCCATAAAAAGAAGGCATCTCTGATCAGCATTAGTAGAAAGCTACGTTCTCTCATAAAAACATCCAAGGCCAACTTTGAGAGAAAAATCGCTATGGACACTAAAGATAACCACAAGGACTTCTTCAGCTATGTTAGAAACCTGGGCGGAAACCCTCAGATATGTTCAGAGTTAGTTCACAATGACAAAAAATACACTGAACCCACATATATTGCCAACATTCTGGCAGACAGGTTCAGTGCAAATTTCTCCCCTCCTCACCCCCAAAAGAAGAAATACTTATCCCAGCTGACTGTAACCTCCCTGTCATCTCAGATGTCCAGGTGAGAACTGCCCTCAGCAAAGCTAAAAACACAGCATCAATGGAACCCGACGGTATCCCGGGTTGCGTGCTACGTGAACTCCAAGAGGAGCTAAAACCGCACATAAAAATGCTATTTAACCTTAGCCTTACTACAGGATATGTACCTGAAAACTGGCATACAGCAACAGTAGTCCCACTCCACAAAGGAGGCACCTCTACTCACCCTGGTAACTACCGCCCCATAAGCTTAACCAGCCTGGTCTGCAAAGCTATGAAAAGAATCATTATGGAACTAATAAACAAAGACATCGAGGACTTACAGACACTTGATCCCACCCAGTTCAGCTTTGTAAAAGGCAGATCCTGCCTTTTAAACCTGGTTGACTTTTTCAAAACAGTCACTAGAGCCATTGACAAGGGCAAAGCAGTCCATACGGCCTACCTGGACTTGGCTAAAGCTTTCGACACAATACCCCACTCTGGCATCATAGACAAGCTCAACAGCTTAAATGTAAATCCATATGTCACAAGATGTGTGGCAAACTGGCTAAAGGACAGAACCCATAAAGTCAAAATCGCTGGAGCCATGTCAGACTCAAAGCCAGTGGCAAGTGGTGTCCCATAGGGCTCTGTCCTGGGACCCCTCTTGTTTGCCATTTATTTTTCAGATGTGAAAGCAAACATGGGAGGGTTGTGGCTGACAAAGTTCACAGATGACTGCAAACTAGGCGCCATAGTCGATACACCAGCTGACACATACATCCTACAGAAAGGCCTCACTGAAACGGACAACTGGTGCCGGAGTCATGGCCTTAAACTAGATACCAAAAAATGTATAGTCATCCCCTTTGGGAAAAACAAAGTGCCCACAAATTATCACATAGGCGGTAACCCACTGAGTACAGAAAAAGTCGATAGTGACTTCTCATTTGATACCCATGTTGCCAAAGTGGTTAGAAAGTCTTTCTACCTTGCCCACCTTATCATGAAGGGATTCACATCCAGATCAAAGGAGGTCATTGTGCCCCTGTACTCCTCCCTTATCAGGCCCATGATTGAGTACAATGCCCCATTTTGTATGTACCTCACCCGTCACTTGCAACAGCTAGAGAGACTCCAAAAGTACCTCACCAAGAGGCTCAAGGGTCTCAAACATATGTCATATGCTGCCAGACTAAAGAAACTCCAGCTCTATTCAGTAGCATACTGCCTACTCAGAGGTGATCTGTGCCTGACGTACAAGGCCGTGTCCAACCAGGAATTGATGGACATGCTCCACCTCAAAAACTCCAAATCCATCAGAACCACGAGAGCTAAAGATTTGAACCTCAGCACAAATATGAATAGGACATGCTGGAGGGACAGATTCATAACTCAGAGGCTTCCCATACTCTGGAACAGAATCCCAGTTTATGTTAGGCAGAGCCCCTCACTGACTCTCTTCAAGAGAAATCTTGACGAGTGGATGGGAGATTGTAGGTTTACCCCAGAGGTCATCTCTATGTCACTACTAGACAGAAGCACAGTAAACTAATTCTATTATGTAAGGGGGTCTTCACTGTGTCACTACTAGACAGAGGCACAGTATTCTAAATCTATTCTGTTCACTTTTGTACCACTACATGGGGTGGCGAAAGCCACATCACTATGGCTAGGCTTATAAATGCTGCAGGGCAGATAGCCTAGTACCAAACTATGAAACTATGAAACTATGAAACATAAACCACAAGTTTAATTTAGCACTTTCAGTAAAGCCAATACTTCACCTTCCTCAGAATACAAAACAAGCAATGCACCATCTTTAAAAAGGTTACCAAAAGGTAATTAAGTTAATTAATAAGTGACGTCACTTCCGAACCAAGTATGACTGTTTTCTAACATTCACAAAGCCAAAACTTATAGTAGTGAGGAGCATCACTTTTTAAAAACTGTATAACAGTTACTAACGCATAAAATATAATAACTGATCGATTAGAAAATATTAAAGCTGAAAACCAAAACAAAGGTTAAAAATAAAAATGAACAAATTTGTTTAAATAAACTGCAGCACTACCAAGATGACTAAACTCCACTAAAAAATACCAGAAAAAACATACGTAAAGTTAGTCCTAGAAAAATCAATAGTCTAAAAATTCCTAAGCTGTATTTAAATTATAGGAATTTTTTTGTCATCACTAAACAAATTATTTAAATAAACGAAACAAAACAAGGTTAAATTGTTATTATCTTTGTCCACAATAAATACCATAGTTGTTGCACTAATATATCTAACTAACGAGTTAACTAGTTACCCATACTTAAAGCTAACCATGAATAGTCCGAAAATATTGCACGATTCAGATAGTTTTCCTATATTTCATATGTTAATATAGGTAACCTAGGTCAACACTTATTTAATTGTAAATCGTGTTACCTATATATCAATATTAGGATTGGCACAACATAATTTTCATTTTAATGTTGATGTTACCATTAAATATTATAATTAATGTTAAATTTAATTTTATTCCATTTTACCTTTTCAAAGCTAACCATTTAAGAATGCACTTAATAGATAAGTGATCATTGAGGCCTGGGTATGCACAAGCTGTGGTTCTTATTTGCCACATTAATTCGTCAATCTCCAATAAAAGTTGCCAGGGACCCCCTCTTGGGTCATTTAATCTTTGATGTAGAATGACAAATTTAAAATTGTGGCTAGCATGTTCACAGATATGTTTTGCCAGGGCGTTGTTCATATTCTTTTTACTAATAGCATAACTATGCTTATAAATACGTTGCTTAATTTTACTTTCCATTTTGCCCATGTAAAATGCTTTGCACTGGTCACATAGTGCAGCGTAAACAACCCCTTTACACTCGCAATGGTATCTCTTATTGATTTTGTATAACTTGTCATTAATCACTACCTCTTTCGTTACAAGTATTGACCTACATTGTGGACAAGAGCCACATTTAAACATACCATGTGAAGTAGTGATTTGTGGCCTCATCTTCCTTTCTAGCAGTGCTTTAGGATTGTAGTTCCTTCTATAAGTGATTTTAAATTGTGACCCTAACTTGTTATGAAGAACTGGGTCCACTGTAATAATTCTTTGTTTTTCACTTTTTGTTTTATAAAGTTTGTTCGTGGTTTGTTTGTGGTTTTATTTTATTTTGTGATTTATGGCGACCGAAACCGGAGCAAGTAGTCAAGTTCTTCTTTTTACACAAGATGAATCGAATAATTTGGACATTCTCAACCAGGACAACTCGATTGGGAATTTAACAGCACTTGTCCAGGTTTTGTTGGGGCGAGTCGATGCCATCACACAAAGGTTAAATACACCAGTTTTTAACGGTGTTAACTTGCAGCAGCCAAGCCAGTCAGTTACTAATGGTAACGTACGGAACGTTGTAGGAGCAAACACAGCATTTGCTCAAAACGTTAATTTACCAACTTCCTCCCCCACTGCTCGAATGGATAACAATCCAGGTTTAGTTGATAGACTACCAGTCGGGAGAGGTTTATCTACCAATGGGACTGCAACGCATGAGAGTGTTTTACCTTCTATAACAAATTTTCTTGACAACAACCAGTTTTTTGGTTCTGGTAGTCAAGCGGGCAGCCAACAACATAATCAACCCTCAGTAAGTGTTTTATCTGCTACAATTAATGACTTTGACTATAAACTTTTTCGATGCAGGAAACTGCAACTAGAGGTTGCGTACTTGGAAGAATGTATCGAGAAAAAAGTTATACCTAAGGGTTTACGTCAATGGTGTTACCCAACTGGCCTTGTGGAGAATTCTCTTTTCCTTCAGGAAATATTAATAATGTTTGATAGGCAAGGCATGGAGTTTTTTGGAGCACTGATTAACTTTTATAAAGTTGAAATCGGCGATTTGAAGGCCGACTTGGAAATATTAGAACATATCATTAAAACCCATGACAAATTCCCAAGATACAAGTATGAGTACGCCCGCATTTTTACAAGTATAGATGCAACCATAACCAAGTTATTAGTAACTAAAAAGAAAAAAATAGCGCAGGATATTTTCGACTACACTAACAATAAAGCTTATCCTAGACCCCCTGTTTATCATTCTGGGACCTTCAATGCCCTTAATCACCCTGCTGAGTCTGACAATGATAATAGTTTTGGACCACCAGATAATCAAATTAATGATGATTCTGGTTCTGATGAGCCACAAATACAGCAATTGAGGCGAAGTGAAAGATTAAACAACAACAATACTTTTAGGAACAATAATACAGGTCACATTAATAACCAGTACGGTGGTTCTAATAACAACAATAATAGTAACAACAGTACTGATGGGGCAGCCACTTCTAACCAACAGGGTTTTCACAGGAATTCCAATGTGATCCAGAACAATCGTCAGCCGAACAAGAAACAATATCCATCACGAAACAAAAGAAGGCGGAGGAGATAGTGAATGGATAGGAGCCTAACTTGCATCCTTCAGTACATAAAAGTACTGAAGGTGATTTCAACATTTATAACTTTACTGAACTAAATATCACACAAGAATGGGTGGACTTCTTTTCGAAGGGCCTATCCTTCATCCCTAGTCAAAAGATGGACTTAGTAAAAACCATCATGGACTTAAAATTATTTGTTCGCAAATTGAATTTAGATGTTTTAATAGGTAATAGTACATCTTTGGTTAGCTCTAGAAGAGTGTCTAGTGTTTTTTACCCAGTGTTACATCCAACCCTTAGTCTATTTGAAAGAATATGTGAAATGGACTTTAGAGACTTGCACAAAGTTAGGGACAACCAACTTAACAACAAAGTAAATACTAAACCATCTGAATATGAAATAATTCATTTGTTGAAGACATGTAACATCCATGCAATGAAACCAGAGAAGGGAGGTGGGCTGGTACTTATGGACCATGAAATGTATGTCGATTTCATGCTTAGACATCTTAACTCAGATGTGTACACAAAAGTTTCGGTTAATGAGCTTAACATAGCTTATAAAAAGATTAGAAATACACTAGAAGAACTTTTCTTGGATGCATATATAGATTTAGATTTGTATCAATATTTATCGATGATAGCACCTAAAGTACCAGCATTTTTTGGAGCACCTAAGCTACATAAGTCCATTAGTAATCCACCGTTTAGACCAATAGTTGATGGGCGAGGGTCAGTGACGTATGCATGTGCAAAACATGTAGACAATCTATTAAAACCATTTATTGAATCTGAACCCCAAATTTGTAAAGATTCATGGGGTTTTTTGAATAATATCAATAGCTTGGAATATCAGGATGAAGCATGCTTCTTAACTATAGATGTCAAGGACCTTTATACCGTGATTCCTCAACATTTAGGGACTGAATTGAATAGGGACTATCTACTCTCTAAGAATGTTTCAGACAACACTATATATTTAATTGAAACACTACTTGAGTTAGTGTTATCTAACAATTTCATGGTTTTTGAGGGAGATTTATATCTACAAAAATCTGGTGTAGCCATGGGTTCCCCATGTGGAGGTAGCTTCGCTAACGCTATTATGGCCCATTGGGAAAACACCCTACTTTTCCCTCATCCTCTGTTTCAAGAACATGTCACCTGGTATACTAGGTACCAGAATGATATGTTTCTTCTTTGGAAAGGACCAAAAATTGCAGTTCCTTCCTTTATAGCAAGTATTACTGAGTTAACCGACTTCTTGGAATTTACTTATAATTTACAGGAAAACAGTATTAATTTTCTTGATATTTTTCTTATTAAAGATAGATTAAATTCTAAGTATATTAGTAGGATCTACAGGAAACCCACATACTCCAATGCTTTTTTACATTTTAATAGCTGCCACCCTTTCCATCAGAAAAAAGCGGTGGTTAAAGGGCAGATGGTTAGGGCGGCAAGAATGACAAATGTGTTGTCTGACTTTGAAAAAGAATGTGAGAACTTGGAGAACATGTTTATAAACAGAGGTTATCCTGTAAATCTTGTGACAAATATTAGGGAAGAAGTTACATTTAAACGGTACTCAGCACATTTTACACCCTTACTTAGTGGGCGAATAGTAAAAACGAATTCCTTAGTTGAACATGAACAAGTACCTAGAAATGACATTTGTAAGATTAGTTTCTTGTGTACCTTTTTCATAGACCATCAAATTATTAGAAGCATTATGAATAAAAATTGGAGAATTATTACAGAGGACCCAGTTCTTCATAACAAGTTAGGGTCACAATTTAAAATCACATACAGAAGGAACTACAATCTTAAAGCACTGCTAGAAAAGAAGATGAGGCCACAAATCACTACTCCACATGGTATGTTTAAATGTGGCTCTTATCCACAATGTAGGTCAATACTTGTAACGAAAGAGGTAGTGATTAATGACAAGTTATAAAAAATCAATAAGAGATACCATTGCGAGTGTAAAGGGGTTGTTTACGCTGCACTATGTGACCAGTGCAAAGCATTTTACATAGGCAAAATGGAAAGAAAAATTAAATAACGTATTTATGAGCATAGTTATGCTATTAGTAAAAAGGATATGAACAACGCCCTGGCAAAACATATATCTGAACATGCTAGCCACAATTTTAAATTCGTCATTCTACATCAAAGATTAAATGACCCAAGAGGGGGTCCCTGGCAACTTTTATTGGAGATTGACGAATTAATGTGGCAAATAAGAACCACAGCTTGTGCATACCCAGGCCTCAATGATCACTTATCTATTAAGTGCATTCTTAAATGGTTAGCTTTGAAAAGGTAAAACGGAATAAAATTAAATTTAACATTAATTATAATATTTAATGGTAACATCAACATTAAAATGAAAATTATGTTGTGCCAATCCTAATATTGATATATAGGTAACACGATTTACAATTAAATAAGTGTTGACCTAGGTTACCTATATTAACATATGAAATATAGGAAAACTATCTGAATCGTGCAATATTTTCGGACTATTCATGGTTAGCTTTAAGTATGGGTAACTAGTTAACTCGTTAGTTAGATATATTAGTGTAACAACTATGGTATTTACTGTGGACGAAGATAATAACAATTTAACCTTGTTTTGTTTTGTTTATTTAAATAATTTGTTTTGTGATGATGAAAAGATTCCTACAATTTAAATACAGCTTAGGAATTTTTAGACTATTGATTTTTCTAGGGCTAACTTTACGTATGTTTTTTCTGGTATTTTTTAGTGGAGTTTAGTCATCTTGGTAGTGCTGCAGTTTATTTAAACAAATTTGTTCATTTTTATTTTTAACCTTTGTTTTGGTTTTCAGCTTTAATATTTTCTAATCGATCAGTTATTATATTTTATGCGTTAGTAACTGTTATACAGTTTTTAAAAAGTGACGCTCCTCACTACTATAAGTTTTGGCTTTGTGAATGTTAGAAAACAGTCATACTTGGTTCGGAAGTGACGTCACTTATTAACTAACTTAATTACCTTTTGGTAACCTTTTTAAAGATGGTGCATTGTTTGTTTTGTATTCTGTGGAAGGTGAAGTATTGGCTTTACCGAAAGTGCTAAATTAAACTTGTGGTTTATGTCTACACGCTCTTATTGGTTTCGTTTTTCGCTTTTTGTTTTATAAAGTTTGTTCATGGTTTGTTTGTTCTTGAAAAGTTTTCTGAATACAAGTGGTATTGAGAGATGATAAATGTTTTGTCACGTCGAACTCTCTTTTTAGGAGTCTCTAGCCTTAAGGTCTTAGAAGAGGTATTTGAAGGCATGACACTCAACTTTCCAGATTTTTGCAGAATGTCCAGATTTTTGCCTCTTATATTTTTGGTCTGCCCCTCATAACATTTGTAGTTTTCTGTCAAATCATTGAGGAATGATGTCACTAAATAATAATAGACAATAGACATTCAAATTTCAGACTACATATCCTTCAGAAAATGCATACCAGTGCAATACCTTTTAGTATGTTAACTTTCTAAATTTATAAGACTGACCTTTTAAACTGGTCCCTATTTTTGGTCTTTGTCCTCTGATTATTTTTGGCTTTGTCAGCATTTCTTGTGCTTACAGGCTGTGAGTTATATCTGAAGGTCTGACCTTCATCAAGGATCCAGCTATGCTCTCCTTCACTAATACTTGGTGAATATCTTCCGGACACAGTTGTATAATGGTTAAAGCCCTTTTCTCACATGTGCAAGACATAGCATAAGGTTAAATCCTGACCTCTGGCCAGTGCCTGTGTGGAGTTTGAATGTTCTTCCTGTGTCTCTGTGGGGTTCTTTCCAAAAACATTCTAGGTATTTCCATCTCAAACTCACCCAAGAATGGATCAGCAGCATAGACTTTAGATACTGTAGATGGTGTCTACAGGGAAGAGTTGGGCATCAACTTTGATAACAGTATCTTCTAGATTGGAGAATATAGACCATGATCATACCTCTCAACTGTACAGATTTTCGCAGAATATCCACATTTTTGTCTCATATTTTTTATCTGTTTCTCATAAAATTCTAGTTTTCTGGCAAATAATTGAGAAATCATTGAGGGTTGAAGTAAAAAAATAATGACAGGCATTTGAGTTTCAGACTTCATTCCCTTCAGAAAATTGATGTTAATGCAAAACCTGTTGTTTCTATCTACTTTCTAAGTTTGTAAGGGCGATATTTAAATTAAAAAGTGTCTTTATTTTTGAGCTTTTGTCCCTCCATTATTTATGGATTTGTCCAGTTTTCTTGCTCTAAGAGGTTGAGAGGTATGACCATGGTTTGTGCTCTGTGTCAGGGCTAAAGACTCGGTGGTGTATAAATCGGCTCTAGGTAACTTGGTCACATTGACTAGCGATGCCCAAAAAGGGCATGGATATTTGCCAGTGATAAGTGAGGTGAAAATCTGACCTACTCTGACTTATGCCAGGAACCTGTGCTACTGGTGCAAGGGACTATCTACCCGCGCTGGCTAATGTGTTTGCCATAAAGATCAGTAGCACTGGGTCAAAAAGTTACTGTCCGTTTTCCAGTTACCCACCTTGGAGTACCTGGAATAGCTCTTAAAGCAAAAGCTGAATATAAAACTACAAACTGTAAACTAAGGACATGAACTAAGAGATGCACACTGATGCCATTGTCACTCTGTAAGGAGTAAGTCATTGTCAGTTGCTATCAGGGGCTAGACTCTGCCACTTTATGCAGACACTCAGGTCATTGAACTACAAGTACCAGTATGACTAAGTCATAGTCCATGTGTGTGTAAATGACCTGAGACATACCTCCCTAGACTATATGAAAAGAGACATCAAGGAGCTCTTAGAATATGTGCTCCAGGCTGTATCAGCCTAGCACTGAACATAATGTTACCTTCTCCTTTGATGATAACACAATATGAACAAAAGATGACTGACTTAATTGGCTTAGCTTTTGGAGTCATTCTAAGGAGGTGCAATACTTGTCAGCCTTAAAGAAGATGGACAACAGGCCATGCTGCTTTGCCAGGGATGGTCTGCACCTCTCCCCTCTAGGCTTCTGAATATTGGCTAAAATATTGTCTTTTTTTAGGCAATACCAGACTGAAAGTACTTCTGACATAGCAAATCAAAACCAAGAAAATCTAAAGGTATTACTGCTCAATACTAGGAATCTAAACAAAAATCTCCACTCCCAAGAAACTCTTTTCATGCTAGAGAATTCTGACATCTGTGCAGTCACTGAGAAATGGTCTAAAACCACTGAGCGCACACCAAACATGCAAGGTTATAATGCCTTCCACACATTTAGACCAGCTACTACACAGACAGGGTCTAAAGGTGGAGGTGTCTTTATTTACATCAGCACTAATTATACCTCAAGGCTGGTCAAACAGGACATTGCACATGAGCTTTTCCATGTTCAAATCACCATAAACAAAATTCAATGCCATTTCTGTACAAGCTATAAGTCCCCCTGTATGATCCAGAAAACCCATAACATGTATTTAAACTTATTGGAAACACTCACTATCCAACCCAATACCATATTCATGGGCAACTTTAATTACCCCAGTATTAACTGGGAATTCTATATGGCAACAAACATACAGGCACAGAGATTCCTGGATTTTATAAACACAAACTCCCTGGACCAGATTGCCAATACACTAACCAGGGGTGCAGCCATACTGGATCGGGTTCTAACTAATGTGGAAGTGTGCTGCACATCCCCCAATATAATGTCTTCCCTGGTAAGGTCAGACCACAGATTGGTCTCCTTTGAAGTAAAAATAAAACCTGGACCCCCAGCTAACCCTGGGATATCCAGGTACTACTTAAGGCTAACTTACTACTTAAGGCTAACTGCCTGCTATTAAGTGATAACCTTGCAAAATTTAAAGCCCCATAAACACTGAAAATACTGCTGTCTAGAACTGTCACAGAAACCCTATACAAGCATGTTAATAGCTGCATAGTTGCTATACCCACCAGAAAGAAGTACAGAACTAACTCAAAAAACAAGCCACCCTGGTATAATCACAAAATCAATAGGCTGTATAACAGGAGGAATAAAATCATAGAAAAATTATGAGGTGCAGCACCTAGCAGGATAAAAGTGCTCTCATTAAATTAAACAAAAAACTCGGAGGACAAATAAAGTCTACCAAAGCCAAATTTTAGGTAAATTTGGCCTCCCTGCCAAGGACAAACACAAAGCATTCTTTAGCTACATCCACAACCTCAAAGGCAAAATACAAGTTGTGTGCAGAGCTCATAGTAAATTAAACCACCTATACTAAGCCAGAAGATATAGTAAACCTACTGGCTGACAAATCCAGCTCCAACTTTACCCCCCCCCCTAACTTCCAAACTTAAGAGGTTAGGTACAAACTCTTATGTCACCCAGTGGATAGCCAACTGGCTCACAGACAGGACCCAGGAAGTTAGAATTCAGGAGCCCACCACCACAAAGAGGCCAGTCACAAGTAAAGTCCCTCAGGATCAGTCCTTCGACCGCTCCTTTATGGCATTTACATCTCTGAAGTCAAGGTCAATGTCAGTGGCCTCTGGCTGACTAAATTTGCAGATCACTGCAAATTAGGAGCTGTCATTGAATCCCACACCAACACAAATGTTGTCCAGGAAGGGCTGGCACAGACATACAACTGGTGTCAGAGCCACGGACTAAAATTAAAAACCAAGAAATGCATAATAGTATCCTTCAGAAAGTCCTTCTCCCTTGGTAGCAATCATATTGACAACACACCCCTTAAAGTTGACCCACTGGTCAGGGACTTAGAGACACACATATACTGCAGTCTAGCCATTGACCATCACATGTCTACAGTAGTGAGGACATTATTTTATGTTGCGCAACTTATAAACAAAGATAGGCATAACTTATGATGTGCACAACATAGGCTTTCCATAACATATATCATCTAGGTCCAAGGAAGTCAGTGTTCCACTGTATTCAGCATTCTTCAGACCTCTCATTGAGTACAATACCCTCTTTGGTATGTACCTAACCAGGTATATCCAACAACTGGAATGTCCACAGAGGTTTTTCACTAAAAGAATACAGGATGTAAGTAACATGTCCTATGCAGACTGCTTCAAGGCCTTATCCCTGTATTTAGTCTCCTACTGGCCATTGAGGGGAGATCTATGCGTGGCATAGAGGGCATTGTCAGACATCACTCTGATGGACCTCCTGCATATCCACAAAACATACCAGAATTACCCATTCTAAAGACTTAACTTTGTCCATGATATAAATAGGACCTGCAGGAGGCACAGGTATGTATCCCAAAGACTACATTGTCAGTGGAACAGGTTCCCCATCCATGTAAAGCAGAGTTCATCCCTAATCCAATTCAAGTGTAACTTGGACAATTGAATGGGGAACAGGAAATGTATCCTCAGTTTGGCACCTATGTCTCTAATGGACACAGGCAGCCTGTAAATTGTTCATCTCCCAGGCCCTCGTTTGTAAATGTTTCATCCTCAAACCCCTTGCTTACACTTATCAAGGGTATCAGAACTTGTCAGAGATTTGGGATGCATGGCTAGGCTTAAAAAGGCACTTGTGTTCGTTAGGGTAGTAAATACCTATGAACCTACAAAGAGTTTAATACTCAATATAAGTTCACAGACAGGAAGCAAATGACTATCCTCTGTAACCTGGAGACAAGATGGAAGGGCAGAACAGCCAAACCACTTGGCTTGTGAGCCAGAGTCTACTACTCAGGAGGAGGAGGACAGACAGACTAGAAGTGATGTGGAAACTGTGGTCAGTAAGAGGCTTCAGAAGGGTGATGGATCTCATCAGAATTAGTGAGGGACTCATGGCTATCAGACGCCAGTATAATGATAAGGCAGTATTCATAATTTCAGCCTATGCCTCACAACAGGGTTGTAACACAGAGGAAAAGAGTGCGTTTGGGCTGTATTTGAAGGACTACTGGATTAAAGAAGGGTGACAAAAGCAGTTGTTGAAAATAGAAAACAGGGGACCTGAGTTCACATATCAGGACAGACTGAACAGGATATGAGGACTGTCTGGGTCAACATGGGTGGGGTAGCAGGAATAAAATAGGAGTGGACATTCTAAATGTCTGTCTGGCAAATGGCTTGATGGTGACCAGCAAATGGTTTGGCAAGAGAGGCAGTCACAAGGTTACACACAAGACTAGCCAACATGGAACTCAGGTAGACTTCCTCCTAGTAAGGAAAAGGTGGGAGAGGTAAAGTCAACAAATGTAGTCATCCCAGTGAAACAGTTGGCTCAGAGCATAAACCACTAGTTGCCAAAATCAGCCACAAGCAGTGGTCAATAAAGGCTCTAAAGTCAACAGAAGCTAAGCTGATGACCTGAAAGTTGACTGGAGAGAAAACAAATGAGTTCAAGTACATATTCATAATTCTAATATCTCAAGATGAAGAGGAAATAAGAGTGCTGAAGAATGATGGCAGTTCCTCAAAACAGTATTTGTGAGGACTATAGAACAAGCATGCGGCCAACCAAGGAATGAAAATAAGGTACATAAGGACAGCCAGTGGTGGAATGCAGATGTCTAAAAAGTCATCAGAAGAAAGGAGTACAGAAAAATGTGAGATAGAAAAGATGAATCAAGAAGGAATACTTGCTGACTAACAAAGAGACTAAGAAAGCAATTGCAATAGAAAAGATCAAAGCATCAGAGGCACTGTACCAGCTTCTGAAAAGAATCTCAGCAGATGACACAAAGAAACCTGATCAGCAAGGCACAGATAGAATGATAAAGAATATAGTAATTAGACACCCTTCATTGCAAATGCCAGCAACAACCTGCATGCCAGTCCACAGGGCATCAAAGGCAGATATAAGGAGTGCTTCCAGTAGTTTCTGAATGAATAAAACACCAGAGAAACTATACTGCCCCAGACACAGTGTATTATGAAAGAAGAATAGCAAACCCTAAAAGAAATAACAGCACTAAGTAAAATGAAGTCAGAGAAAGCATCGGGCTCAGATAAGGACAATCAATATGCTGGGTGAGTTAGGGGAGATATAGCTACAAAGTGCACTCATAGTAATATGGAGAGAAATGGATATTCCAGATAACTGGAAAATAAGCATTCTACTGCCATTGCACACATACAAAGGGGATATTCATAACTTTGGGCAGTAGAGAGATATCCAACTCTTCAATAATCACTATTTGTCCATATTGGTGACACACACATTCTACACCAGGCAGCTCATAAATAAGGCCATCACATCCAAAACCAGGGACTTCAATGCTCTGCTGTACTCTACCCTTATCAGAGCACTAACTGAGTACAATGCTCTCTTCTGTCTGTACCTCACCAGACACCTTCAGCAACTGGAGAAAGCAGAGGTTTGTCACTGGGAAAATCCAGGGCCTCCAAGACATGACAAACATAAAAAGGCTGAAAGATCTGTCACTCTATTCAGTATCATGCAATTGGCTGAGAGGTGACCTATACCTATCCTACAGAGCAGTCTCAGACCCTGCACTACTGGAAATGCTGGACATCTACAAATCAAATAGGACAAGAATAACTTGCTCCAGGGATCTTAACCTAGCATGTGACTTAAACAGGACATGTTGGGGAGAGAGATATATCTCCCAGCTACTGTCACTCCAATGTAATAGGCTCCTGCTGCATGTGAAGCAGTGATTCTCAATGATCCTATTCAAGTGCAACCTTAACAACTGGATATGTGATTGTAAATTCACCCTTGGGATGGCACCTATGTCCCTCATGGGCAGGGCCAGTCAGTGCTGATCACAAAATCACTCTGCTAACAACAACCACCTAACTATGCTCAATAAGGGTACTTGTGTTTTACACAGCTAGCCTTGTAAATGCCCTAGGGCCATTAGGCTACTAACCTCTTATGAATCTATGAAGCTATGAATCTATGCAAGCCTCACAAAATCTTCTCCCCAACATGCCCTGCTGATATCATCCACTATAAGTTGATCTGCAGTCTTATAAAAGTCAGACTTGTGCCATAGTGCTTGCATAAATAGTGAGTTCTGTAGTCTGCATACTTAGGTAGGGGCTCTGTTCTCACTGAAGTCAAGTGTGTGTGTGTGTGTGTGTGTGTGTGTGTGTGTGTGTGTGTGTGTGTGTGTGTGTGTGTGTCTGTGTGTGTGTGTGTCTAGCCTGAAGAGCAGAAGTGTGTATCCTATAGATACCTCTCCAATCCAATGAATTGACAGTGTTTTGATACTTGCACATGCCCATGCAGCCATTTCAAACAGGCCTCCCAACATCTTCTCTCCAACATGCCCTGTTGATGTTATTCAATATAAGTTGACCTGCAGTCTTATAAAAGTCAGGTTTGTGCAATTTTGTTTGTGTAAAATACTGAGTTCTATAGTTTGTGTACTTTGCTAGGTAGTGGTGATGTTGTTATTGCAGTCAATTGTAGGTGTGGGTGTCTAGCCTGAAGAGCAGAAGTGTGTATACTACAGTAACCTCTCCAATCCCATGGCTTGACAGTGTTTTGATACTTGCACATGCCTACACATCCATTTCATGCAGGCCTCCCAACATCTTCTCTCCAACATACCCTGCTGGTGTCATCCACTATAAGCTGACCTGCAGTCTTGTAAAATTTAGAATTGCGCAATGGTGCTTGAGTAAAGAACTGAGTTATGTGGTCTGTGTACTTAGGTAGGGGTTCTATTTTCACTGTAGTCAGGTGTGTGTGTGTGTGTGTGTGTGTGTGTGTGTGTGTGTGTGTGTGTGTGTGTGTGTGCGTGTGTGTGCTAGTGTGTGTGTGCTCTTGCTTTACATTACAGATAGCTTTTTACACCAGCACGTGGGACACTGTTATTACTATATTATACCCATCAGACTATGCTGATGTCATCACCTATAAACTGTTGTCTGAGACACTCCAACTCAGATTTCAGCTGTGGCACTTGCCTTAAACACAGAGTTCTGTAGTCTGTGTAAGTAGGTAGGAGTTCTATTTTCGCTGCAGTCAAATGGGTGTGTGTGTGTTTGTGCTCTTGCTTAACATTACATAGAACCTTTTACACCAGCATGTGGGACAGTGTTATTACCATATTCTCCTTAGCAGACACTGCTGATGTCATCAGCTATATCTGATTTGTGAATGTGCACTATTCCCAGCAGGTTAGGGTCAAAGACTAGCCTGGAGGCCTGGCAGAAGTCACCTCATCCTGTAAGATCCAGATTACAGTGACATGGATATTAGTCTATCCACATACTTCATGGCATGGTCTGTAGGCCCTATGTTTTCTTGGTGAGAAACACCTGTAGTCTCTCCAGCTGCTGCATGTGTCTTGTGAGGTACATGCATAAGAGACCATTTTACTCTATTAGTGTTCTGATGACATTATAGTACAGTGCTGTAATATAATCCTCAGATCTGAACACAATGGCATAACTTATGATGTGCACAACATAGGCATTCCATAACAATGTGGACACTTGGTCCAAGTTCATACTGCTAAGTGTGTTCCAATTCTTGCATCACTGGGTTTCAGCACAGCTAGACTGTTGTCAGTGCTATAATTAGAAGGGAATTCCACTTTGCAGAAGGACAAAATACAGACACATTTTTGCATTTATTTGTAGACCATGTGGCTTTGTCAACAATCATTTGTCTGTGTTAACCCCTCTTGCAGTATATCATCATAGGTGGATTCAATGATTGCACCGAGTATTCAAGAATCAGCAAAAGCAGTAAGCCAAAGGCCATATACTTTAGCCTGAAGTGTTCAGAAATAGAATCCAAACAGTAAAGGGCCAAGCACAGATCCCTGGGGTATGCCAGTGGGTACAGGTTGATTCACCAGCTTTAACAGTATGTGTTCTGTCAGTGAGCAAACTAGTTACCCATCTAGTGAAACAAGGTATAATCTCCAGTTGGGTGAGTTTCTCAATGATACTTGCATGGGGGATTGTGTACAAACTCTAGGCTAAATCAGGATATCCAGTATGCATTGCCTCTCCTACATCCAGACCTATCACACAGAATCAGTGGGCTGTGACAACATCACAGATCACCTATCACGTGACTCAGTGTGTACACCTTCCTGACACAGTTGAATACACACTTCAACACACCCTCCACACAGACTATGTTCCTGTAGAAGCGTGCATATCAACATACATCCATGTCAGTTGGGGGACACAGCACACCATGTACATGCATGTATAGAGACATTCTGACTTCCTCATCTGTGAGATAGACCAACATGCCACTGTGGACCTTTTACTATATGGACATTAGAAATATCCCAGCTTATGCAACAGACCTGTGTAGCTGTTAATGCTACATCATATGTGTTGCATCTGTAAAATATCCTCACAGAAGTCATTGAGGGCATGCATGATGACAATGTTATCATCTTTTTGAACTTGACAAGCTGAAGGCATTTGACTCAAATCCACACTGCGGTATTCACTCAGGACTGTCAGATGTGGCCATAAACACCTATATCACCAAGTGGGGAGACCACTGTATTGCATAAATGGCATGGAAATATGTTGAAATGTGTGAAGCAAACTATTTCTCAGGTTCAGTTATCAGATCAGTACATCAGGGCTGTCTGCTAGGCACTTTACTGTCCATTGTTTATGTCACAGTCATCACAAATGACATACACATCCTGTGTTCAAACAGGTGTCTGAAGCACTACAGATTGTGGGCAATCATTGCCTCCAACTGTGATATTAGTATAATACAGACAGTATCAACACACATCAAAGACTGCTGCCACAGCCATGACAACACCTGCAATGACACAAAAAGATGGGGGGGGGGATTTGTTACATCAGGAAAACAAACACATAACTCAGGTATAATGTAGATATCACACCCTCTAATCAGACCAATAGGTATGTGGCCTATGTCAAGGTATGTCGAATGTACACCAGCATGTGGTCACAGTCCTGACCACTCCCTTATATGTGAAACAACTACTGAGTATGTGTAGGACACTGATATCATAGGCCACAATACAGCCTTTATCGCCCAAATAACTGAATACAATGTGCTCTTCTTCATGTAGCTCACTAAACATGTTCCAGTGATGTGTAACTGTAGTGTGCTACCTTTGTCACAGTGAGCTATCACACATCTTATTGGCCATACCTAGGTATTATTTTTGTGGCATAAACATTACTGTCTGATGGTGAAGAAACCCCATCAAGGTGTTACACCAGATGCATGTCTGATACCTTTTCCGGTGATGAACACAGTACATACATAGCTGTTTGACAAATTAATGACATGGGTAACATTTGTGATAGTGTGGATTGTGCTCTCTCTCTCTCCCTATATATATATATATATATATATATATATATATATATATATATATATATGTAGATTCACTAGACAATCTTGAAATACTGAAATGTTAAATTTCAGTATTTTGAGACTGAATAGTGGAAAACCTACATACCCAAAAACCAAAAACTGCGAATAGCACAATTGCGACCATTCACACACACACACACACACACACACACACACACACACACACACACATACAAACCAGCACATAAGCACACACACATACCCCTACCTAACTACACTAAAACAAACATAACAACACACACAAACACAACATAAAACACAAACACACCTACCCTACCTATAAGCAGGGGGACAAGACCCCCTGCACCCCCATGTGGGGGAGGCTGTGACCCCACCCCCCCACTTATATATTCTAACCCCCGAAGTCACACTAAACACACAAACACCCAAAAAACACCACTACACATACTCACACACACTAAAATTCCTACCCGATACCCTTACACAAACACCACTTACCTGAAACACCAGATAAATCCACAAACCGCAGCACGTCACAAATGCAACACCACGATAGCGGATTCGACATTTCTACTTTCAACATAGTGCAGTTTCATGTAACTGCGCTTTTCACTATTCAGTCTGTACGTACTGAAATTCAACATTATATATATATATATATATATATATATATATATATATATATATATATATATATATATATATATACACACACACACACACACACACACACACACACACACATAAACACACACCATGCACACCAGTTAACTAGCCTGCCTGTATTGATCATAATGTCACATACAGGTATAGCAGTATCCCTCCTAACATCTCCAGCAAATGTTACAGTGTCAGACTAGTGTGTGTGATTACCCTCATAGAGTGCAGACATGTCATAATAGTTGTACAAGCGTGTTTATGCAGAACCCTCTCTGATCACTCTAAATCACATATGCTATGTCAGAGATGTGGGTCATGTGATTACTGGTGGTATTATTCTGATACTGTCCGTGATTCTGCATTCTTCTTCTAATGTTGTCCATGATCCTTTACCTGTGTCCCACTTGCTGAAGACCTCTGCTGAGACTGCACTTGTATTCAGGCATATCAGTTTGTACAGCTTCACAAAATGCACCCTATTCCATTTGTATGCAACATCCCTGACAAATGTCCTCTACATTGTTCATGTAAGGATGCTTATCTCACACAGACATTCTCCCTATTGTTATGTCATCTGGTGTGACAGTCACATAATACACATTTTCACTGTGCAGTCCCTACTTTACCATATTGATATATGATTGGTGTTGCTGCTACAACCATCTTCTTTTGACATGCCCTCATCTGCTGTTCATTAGGTTGTTTCACCTGTCCTCTTTCCATGTGTTTATTCCTACAATTTATCTGTGTGTCCCTATTCAATACACACACTCCCCCTAAGTGTTTATTTTACATGGCCATCCACGTACCATTACAGATCATTTACCGAACGTCAGTACAGAATGCCAGGAATAGTATTTCACAATAATCTGCACTGTAGATACACTATCTTGTACTATGTTTGGATGATATACTTAACAGTCATACCTCTCAACTATCCAGATTTTTAGAGAATGTCCAGATTTTTACCTTTATATCTTTTGGTGTGTTCCTTATCAAATTTGTGTTTTTCTGCTACACTTATGTGACTCAATAATTACATACATTTGAGTGTCAGACTTCAAATCCTTCAGAACATGTATCTTAACACAAACCACTGGTTATTCTAGCACATTTCTAAAGAGCAAATATGTCAAATATGTCCCTTTTCCTTGGTCATTGTCCCCCTGACAGTGGATGTAGAATGAGTTACTCAACATCCACCAAAGAAAACCCATATCAGTTCACTGTAAAATGCCACTTTTACTGGATAAAGCAATGGATTGTTAAGAAAGCTGGAATTAAGAGCTGCTTTCAGATTGCTGGCTTCAAAGTGAAGCTTACTGAGGTCCTCTCCGTATGTGTAAATCAGAAACAGATTCAGTTACAGCCTTAGGTGTATATTTTAATGAGGAAAGAGCAATTGTACATATTGTCTCTCCTTCTGTATTACAGGTAATGCGGAAATGAACCATCCATTAGGTTAAGCCCCTGGAAGAAGCAGGTTACTTTTCTTCAGAGGTTATTAAAGGGTCAAATCCCTAGTAAATGATGGTCTGAAAAGCACCAAAATAGCAAATGGATCTGCCACTGAAAAAAACACAGGAATGTAAATATAATTATGGCCAGGATATTGCCAATGTGGGACAAGTGCACAGAGCAAATGAGATGGATGTGACCGTTATAAAAGATGCGTATTCTAATGGACTGCTTGTCACCTCACAGAACATTAACAGTGCAGTGATTTGTTTTTTTTTTTGTAGTTTTGTAGTTTGCATTATTCACTTTAAAGTTAGCTAACCATTATAAATAGTTGGATGAGAATTAAGAACTTGGCCTTCACAGAGCTTTGAGTCAGTCACCTATAAATAGAACTTGGCCTTCACAGAGCATTGAGTCAGTCACCTTTAAAGAGGAGAGAAAGGCAAGAAAGAGAGACAGAGATTTATGAAAAAGTCTGATTCCTTTATTAAATGAGATGTCTCCCATGCAAACACACACTATTTAAGTGGCTGATATGTAAATTAGGTTATGGCATGGGATAGGGTACTCTCTGCTTTCTACCTTGTAGTTTCAAAGTCTGTTTCATTTATTACTTTCCTGTTTTTTATACTGTGAAAACTGGGTGTCCAATGAAGGCTATCTGAAGTATTATGCTTTCATTTCTCTGATGGACCATGATGGAACTGCATGGCCAGATAATATTTTTGCCTGTGTGATAGAAATTAATACTAGAGAGATTGAAGTATCCACTGTAATTCTGGCTGCAGACTCTAAGTTGAAGGAACTCTCGTGTTGCCTTTACATCCCACCATTGTAGCTTTCAAAAGAAATTTTGAGAAAAATATAAGAACTTTACTTTCTACAAAGTTAAAGAAGTGTTTATTTAATATGTATTCTCTATTTTTTTTATATGAAATCCTACCCTCACCACCAGTTTACATAGCATCTTCCTATCACCTCCTCTCATTTATACAGATCTATTGTAATCTCTTGCCCCTTTTATAGTTACAATTAAAGCAAACACGCCTTTTACTTATTATTACTACTGTGAATTGTCCAAAGGATGCTCCCCAGAATTGTATGTAGTGTTTTACTTTGCTTTTTCTCATTGTTCTCATTGTAACATATTTTTGTTATATCTCCGTGCTTTACAATAATGTTGATTATTTTTGAAATATATAATTTTCAACTGTGTTTTATGTAATGTCTTTGAATTTTTTTTTCTCTATTAAACGGAGCTTATATCTGTGGGCCTCTGCTGAAAATGGGCTCTTGTGAATCAGTCAGACTTTCCAGGGAAACTAATGTCAGTAAATAAATAAATAAATAAATATAAAAGGCTGTGAAAAATGTCTTAGAAAAAATAATTATATATTTAATTAAAAAGCACATAAAGGTGGAGAACTGCTATCATTGATTGGTCTTATTATGTGGAAAAATGACAGAACTGGTTAGTGGTTATCATTACTATCAGCTAGTGAACAAAGGTGACGTGCAGAAACCATGTGCATATATAGATATATATCCACTGGAGATTCATTATATGTGTTCTTCACAAATGAAGAGTATGAGTTTAAAAAGTTGAGAAACCAAGATTACCTGTCATGCTTCCCTTCGGTTAAGACAATAGATATCTATATATGAACAGTTTGCTTAAGGTTATTAGGTCCTGGTTTAGATTTGTGGATGATATCTTTTTTACATGAAAAGGGTGTCAAAATTTATTACACACATTTCTGGATGAAATCAATAATTCCACTGACTGACTGAAGTCAAAAACAAATACAGCTAAGGATAGACTTGTATTTTTGGATGTAGGAACATATAAGAATTGGGAAAATCTAGCATTAAGCATTTATTAAAAAAGGGTCTAGTAATAGTATATTACATTTTGAGAGTATGCATCCGTTACACTTGTGGGGAAGTGCAGTATTTAGTGAAAAGAGTGAAGGCATTAACTAGTGAGATGTATTTTTTGGAGCAAGAAATGGACATCTTAAGAGAAATATTCTTGGATAGGTGTTATTACAAAAAAGTTATTGAAGAAAGTATTAGGAGAACTCTAGGAGATGGAATAAATGAGAATGCTTGTGAACCTGTGACCAACATAAGTGCTGCAGAGTGAAACCTGTAATCAACATTAGCGCTGTGGAGTGAAACCTCTAAACAACATTAGTGATGCAGAGTGAAACCTGTAAAGAACATTAGTACAGCAAAGTGAAACATGTAATCAACATTAGTGCTGCAGTGTGAAACCTGTAATCAACACTAGTGCTGCAGAATGAAACTTGTAGCCAACGTTAGTACTGCAGAGTGAAACCTGTAACCAACGTGAGTGCAACAGAGTGAAACCTGTAATCAACATTAGTGATGCAGAGTGAAACCTGTAAAGAACATTAGTACAGCAAAGTGAAACATGTAATCAACATTAGAGCTGCAGTGTGAAACCTGTAATCAACAATAGTGCTGCAGAGTGAAACTTGTAGCCAACGTTAGTACTGCAGAGTGAAACCTGTTCCCAACGTGAGTGCAACAGAGTGAAACCTGTAATCAACATTAGTGCTGCAGAGTGAAACCTGTAAGCAACATTAGTGCTGCAGAGTAAAACCTGTAATCAGCATTAGTGCTATAGAGTGAAATGTGTAATCAGCAATAGTGATGCAGAGTGAAACCTATAATGCACATGAGTTCTGCAGAGTGAAACCTGTAATCAACATTAGTGCTGCAGAGTGAAACCTGTAACCAACATGAGTGCTGCAGAGTGAAACCTGTAACCAACATGAGTGCTACAGAGTGAAACCTCTTATCAGCATTAGTGCTGCAGAGTGAAACCTGTAACCAACATTAGTGCTGCAGAGTGAAACCTGTAATCAACATTAGTGCTGCCGAGTGAAACCTGTAACCAATGTGAGTGCTACAGAGTGAAACCTGTAACCAACATTAGTGCTGCAGAGTGAAACCTGTAATCAACATTAGTTCTGCAGAGAGAAACCTGTAACCAACATTAGTGCTGCAGAATGAAACCTGTAATCAGCATTAGTGATGAAGAGTGAAACCTTTAATCAACATTAGTGCAGCAGAGTAAAACCTGTAATCAGCATTAGTGCTACAGAGTGAAACCTGTAATCAACATTCGTGATGCAGAGTGAAACCTTTTACCAACATGAGTGCTGCAGAGGAAAACCTGTAACCAACATTAGTGCTGCAGAATGAAACCTGTAATCAGCATTAGTGATGCAGAGTGAAACCTTTAATCAGCATTAGTGATGCAGAGTGAAACCTGTAACCAACGTGAGTGCTATAGAATGAAACCTGTAATCAACATTAGTGCTGCAGAGTGAAACCTGTAACCAACATTAGTGCTACAGAGTGAAACCTGTAATCAGCATTAGTGCTGCAGAGTGAAATCTGTAATTAACATTAGTGATGCAGAGTGAAACATGTAACCAACATGAGTGCTGCAGAGTGAAACCTGTAATCAACATTAGTGCTGCAGAGTGAAACCTGTAACCAATGTTAGTTGTGCAGAGTGAAACCTGTAACCAATATTAGTGCTGTGGAGTGAAACCTATAATCAACATTAGTGCTGCAGAGTGAAACCTGTAATCAACATTGGTGCTGCAGAGTGAAACCTGTAACCAATATGAGTGCTACAGAGTGAAACCTGTAATCAACATTAGTGAGGCAGAGTGAAACCTGTAATAACATTAGTGATGCAGAGTAAAACCTGTAACCAACATTAGTGCTGCAGAGTGAAACCTGTAGCCGTGAGTGCTGCAGAGTGAAACCTGTAATCAACATTAGTGATAAAGAGTGAAACCTGTAACCAACGTGAGTGCTGCAGAGTGAAGCCTGTAATCAACATCAGTGCTGCAGATTGAAACCTGAAACCAACGTGATTGTTACAGAGTGAAACATGTAATCAACATTAGTGCTGCAGAGTGAAACCTTTAACTATCATTAGCGCTGCAGGGTGAAACCTGTGATCAACATTAGTGATGCAGAGTGTAATCTGTAACCGACATGAGTGCTGAAGAGTGAAACCTGTAATCAACATTAGTGCTGCAGATTGAAACCTGTAGCCAACATTAGTGCTGCAGAGTGAATCCTGTAATCAGCATTATTGCTGCAGAGTGAAACCTGTAATTAACATTAGTGATGCAGAGGGAAACCTGTAACCAATTTGGGTGCTGCAGAGTTAATCCTGTAACCAACATTATTGCTGCAGAGTGAAACCTGAAATCAACATTAGTGCTGCAGAGTGAAACCTGTAATCAACATTAGTGCTGCCAAGTGAAATCTGTAACCAACATTAGTGCTGCAGAGTGAAACCTGTAATCAACATTAGTGCTGCAGACTGAAACCTGTAATCAACATTAGTGCTGCCGAGTGAAACGTGTAACCAATGTGAGTGCTACAGAGTGAAACCTGTAACCAACATTAGTGCTACAGAGTGAAACCTGTAATCAACATTAGTGCTGCAGAGTGAAACCTGTAATCAACATTAGTGCTGCTGAGTGAAACGTGTAACCAATGTGAGTGCTACAGAGTGAAACCTGTAACCAACATTAGTGCTGCAGAGTGAAACCTGTAACCAACATTAGTGCTGCAGAGTGAAACCTGTAATCAACATTAGTTCTGCAGAGAGAAACCTGTAACCAACATTAGCGCTGCAGAATGAAACCTATAATCAGCATTAGTGATGAAGAATGAAACCTTTAACCAACATTAGTGCTGCAGAGTGAAACCTGTAATCAGCATTAGTGCTACAGTGTGAAACCTGTAATTAACATTAGTGATGCAGAGTGAAACCTTTTACCAACATTAGTGCTGCAGAATGAAACCTGTAATCAGCAATAGTGATGCAGAGTGACACCTTTAATCAGCATTAGTGATGCAGAGTGAAAATTGTAACCAACGTGAGTGCTACAGAGTGAAACCTTTAATCAACATTAGTGCTGCAGAGTGAAACCTTTAACCAACATTAGTGCTACAGAGTGAAACCTGTAATCAGCATTAGTGCTGCAGAGCGAAACCTGTAATTAACACTAGTGATGCAGAGTGAAAACTGTAACCAACAAGAGTGCTGCAGAGTGAAACCTGTAATCAACATTAGTGCTGCAGAGTGAAATCTGTAATCAGTGTGAGTGCTACAGAGTGAAACCTGTAATCAACATTAGTGAGGCAGAGTGAAACCTGTAATCAACATGAGTGCTGCAGAGTGAAGCCTGTAATCAACATTAGTGCTGCAGATTGAAACCTGAAACCAACGTGAGTGTTACAGAGTGAAACATGTAATCAACATTAGTGCTGCAGAGTGAAACCTGTAATCAATATTAGCGCTGCAGGGTGAAACCTGTAATCAACATTAGTGATGTAGAGTGTAATCTGTAACCAACATGAGTGCTGAAGAGTGAAACCTGTAACCAACATTAGTGCTCAGAGTGAAACCTGTAATCAACATTAGTGCTGTGGAGGAAAACCTGTAATCAACATTAGTGTTGCAGTGTGAAACCTCTAATCAACATTAGTGCTGCAGAGTGAAACCTGTAACCAACGTGAGTGCTGCAGAGTGAAAACTGTAATTAACATTAGTGCTGCAGAGTGAAACCTGTAATCAGCATTATTGCTGCAGAGTAAAACCTGTAATCAGCATTAGTGCTTCAGAGTGAAATGTGTAATCAGCATTAGTGCTGCAGAGTGAAACCTGTAACCAAAATTAGTGGTGCAGTATGAAACCTGTAATCAACATTAGTGCTGCAGAGTGAAACCTGTAATCAACATTAGTGCTACTAAGTGAAACCTGTAAACAACATGAGTGCTACAGAGTGAAACCTGTAACCAACATTAGTTCTGCAGAGAGAAACCTGTAAACAACATTAGTGTTGCAGAATGAAACCTATAATCAGCATTAGTGATGAAGAGTGAAACCTTTAATCAACATTAGTGCTGCAGAGTGAAACCTGTAATCAGCATTAGTGCTACAGAGTGAAACCTGTAATCAACATTAGTTATGCAGAGTGAAACCTTTTACCAACATGAGTGTTGCAGAGGGAAACCTATAACCAACATTAGTGCAGCAGAATGAATCCTGTAATCAGCATTAATGATGCAGAGTGAAACCTTTAATTAGCATTAGTGATGCAGAGTGAAACCTGTAACCAACATTAGTGATGCAGAGTGAAACCTGTAACCAACATTAGTGATACAGAGTGAAACCTGTAACCAACATTAGTGCTGCAGAGTGAAACCTGTAATCAACATTAGTGCTGCCGAGTAAAACCTGTAACCAACGTGAGTGTTACATAGTGAAATCTGTAACCACCTTTAGTGCTGTAGAGTGAAACCTGTAATGAACATTAGTTCTGCAGAGTGAAACCTGTAATCAGCATTAGTGCTACAGAGTGAAACCTGTAATCAACATTAGTTATGCAGAGTGAAACCTTTTACCAACATGAGTGTTGCAGAGGGAAACCTATAACCAACATTAGTGCTGCAGAATGAAACCTGTATCAGCATTAGTGAAGAAGAGTGAAACCTTTAATCAACATTAGTGCTGCAGAGTGAAACCTGTAATCAGCATTTGTGCTTCATAGTCAAACCTGTAATCAACACTAGTGATGCAGAGTGAAACCTTTTACCAACATGAGTGCTGCAGATGGAAACCTGTAACCAACATTAGTGCTGCAGAATGAAACTTGTAATCAGCATTACTGATGCAGAGTGAAACCTGTAACCAACGTGAGTGCTACAGAGTGAAACCTGTAATCAACATTAGTGCTGCAGAGTGAAACCTGTATCAGCATTAGTGAAGAAGAGTGAAACCTTTAATCAACATTAGTGCTGCAGAGTGAAACCTGTAATCAGCATTTGTGCTTCATAGTCAAACCTGTAATCAACACTAGTGATGCAGAGTGAAACCTTTTACCAACATGAGTACTGCAGATGGAAACCTGTAACCAACATTAGTGCTGCAGAATGAAACTTGTAATCAGCATTACTGATGCAGAGTGAAACCTGTAACCAACGTGAGTGCTACAGAGTGAAACCTGTAGCCAACATTAGTGCTACAGAGTGAAACCTATAATCAGCATTAGTGCTGCAGAGTGAAACCTGTAATTAACATTACTGATGCAGAGTGAAACCTGTAATCAACATTAGTGCTGCAGAGTGAATCCTGTAATCAGAATTATTGCTGCAGAGTGAATCCTGTAATTAACATTAGTGCTGCAGAGTGAAACCTGTAACCAACATTAGTGCTGCAGAGTGAATCTTGTAATCAGCATTATTGCTGCAGAGTGAATCCTGTAATTAACATTAGTGATGCAGAGTGAAACCTGTAACCAATTTGGGTGCTGCAGAGTGAAACCTGTAACCAACATTAGTGCTGCAGAGTGAAACCAGTAATCAACATTAGTGCTGTAGAGTGAAACCAGTAATCAACATTAGTTCTGCAGAGAGAAACCTGTAACCAACATTAGTGCTGCAGAATGAAATCTGTAATCAGCATTAGTGCTACATAGTGAAACCTGTAATCAACATTAGTGATGCAGAGTGAAACCTTTTACAAACCTGAGTGCTGCAGAGGGAAACCTAACCAACATTAGTGCTGTGGAGGGAAACCTGTAACCAACGTGAGTGCTACAGAGTGAAACCTGTAATCGACATTAGTGAGGCAGAGTGAAACCTATAATCACCATTAGTGATCCAGAGTGAAACCTGTAATCAACATTAGTGCTGCAGAGTGAAACCTGTAACCAACGTGAGTGCTACAGAGTGAAACCTGTAATCAACATTAGTGATACAGAGTGTAACCTGTAACCAACGTGAGTGCTGCAGAGTGAAGCCTGTAATCAACATTAGTGCTGCAGATTGAAACCTGAAACCAACGTGACTGTTACAGAGTGAAACGTAATCAACATTAGTGCTGCAGAGTGAAACCTGTAACCAACATTAGCATGGCAGGGTGAAACCTGTAATCAACATTAGTGCTGCAGAGTGTAATCTGTAACCAACATGAGTGCTGAAGAGTGAAAGCTGTAATCAACATTAGTGCTGCAGATTGAAACCTGTAACCAACATTAGTGCTGCAGAGTGAATCCTGTAATCAGCATTATTGCTGCAGAGTGAAACCTGTAATTAACATTAATGATGCAGAGTGAAACCTGTAACCAATTTGAGTGCTGCAGAGTGAAACCTGTAATCAACGTGAGTGCTGCAGAATGAAACCTGAAATCAACATTAATGCTGCACAGTGAAACCTGTAACCAAAATTAGTGCTGCAGTGTAAAAACCTGTAACCAACATGAGTGCTACAGAGAGAAACCTGTAATCAACATTAGTGCTGCAGAATGAATCCTGTAACCAACATAAGTGCTACAGAGTTAAAGTTGTAATCAACATTAGTGCTGCAGAACGAAACCTGTAATCAGCATTAGTGCTGCAGAGTGAAACTTGTAATCAACATTAGTGCTGCAGAATGAATCCTGTAACCAACATAAGTGCTACAGAGTTAAAGTTGTAATCAACATTAGTGCTGCAGAACGAAACCTGTAATCAACATTAGTACTGCAGAGTGAAACCTGTAATCAACATTAGTGCTGCAGTGTGAAACCTCTAACCAACATTACTGCTGCAGAGTAAAACCTGTAATCAGCATTAGTGATGCAGAGTGAAACCTGTAACCAACATGAGTGCTGCATAGTGAAACCTGTAATCAACATTAGTGCTGCAGAGTTTAACCTGTTATCAGCATTAGTGCTGCAGAGTGAAACCTGTAATCAACATTAGCACTGCTAAGTGAAACGTGTAACCAACGTGAGTGCTACAGAGTGAAACCTGTAACCAACATGAGTGCTACAGAGTGAAACCTCTTATCACCATTAGTGCTGCAGAGTGAAACCTGTAACCAGCATTAGTGCTGTAGAGTGAAACCTGTAATCAACATTAGTGCTGCAGAGTGAAACCTGTAATCAACATTAGCACTGCTAAATGAAACGTGTAACCAACGTGAGTGCTACAGAGTGAAACCTGTAACCAACTTTAGTGCTGCAGAGTGAAACCTGTAATCAACATTAGTGCTGCCGAGTAAAACCTGTAACCAACGTGAGTGTTACATAGTGAAATCTGTAACCAACATTAGTGCTGCAGAGTGAAACCTGTAATCAACATTAGTTCTCCAGAGAGAAACCTGTAACCAACATTAATGCTGCAGAATGAAACCTGTAATCAGCATTAGTGATGAAGAGTGAAACCTTTAATCAACATTAGTGCTGCAGAGTGAAACCTGTAATCAGCATTAGTGCTACAGTGTGAAACCTGTAATTAACATTAGTGATGCAGAGTGAAACCTTTTACCAACATGAGTGTTGCAGAGGGAAACCTATAACCAACATTAGTGCTGCAGAATGAAACCTGTAATCAGCATTAGTGATGAAGAGTGAAACCTTTAATCAACATTACTGCTGCAGAGTGAAACCTGTAATCAGCATTAGTGCTACAGAGTGAAACCTGTAATCAGCATTAATGATGCAGAGTGAAACCTTTTACCAACATGAGTGCTGCAGAGGGAAACCTATAACCAACATTAGTGCTGCAGAATGAATCCTGTAATCAGCATTAGTGATGCAGAGTGAAACCTTTAATCAGCATTAGTGATGCAGAGTGAAACCTGTAACCAACTTGAGTTCTATAGAGTGAAACCTGTAATCAACTTTAGTGCTGCAGAGTGAAATCTGTAACCAACAATGTGAGTGCTATAGAGTGAAACCTGTAATCAACTTTAGTGCTGCAGAGTGAAGTCTGTAACCAACATTAGTGCTACAGAGTGAAACCTGTAATCAGCATTAGTGCTGCATAGTGAAACCTGTAATTAACATTAGTGATGCAGAGTGAAACCTGTAACCAACATGAGTGCTGCAGAATGAAACCTGTAATCAAAATTAGTGCTGCAGAGTGAAACCTGTAACCAATATTAGTGCTGCAGGTTGAAATCTGTAATCAGCATTAGTGCTGTGGAGTGAAACCTGTAATCAACATTAGTGCTGCTGAGTGAAACCTGTAACCAACATTAGTGCTGCAGAGTGAAACCTGTAACCAATTTGAGTACTACAGAGTGAAACCTGTAATCAACATTTGTGAGGCAGAGTGAAACCTGTAATCACCATTAGTGATGCAGAGTAAAACCTGTAACCAACATTAGTACTGCAGAGTGTAACCTGAAATCAACATTAGTGCTGCAGATTGAAACCTGAAACCAACATGAGTGCTACAGAGTGAAACCTGTAATCAACATTACTGCTGCAGAGTGAAACCTGTTACCAACATTAGCGCTGCAGGGTGAAACCTGTAATCAACATTAGTGATGCAGAGTGTAATCTGTAACCAACATGAGTGCTGCAGAGTGAAACCTGTAATCAACATTAGTGATGCAGAGTGAAACCTGTAACCAATTTGAGTGCTGTAGAGTGAAATCCGGAATCAACATTAGTGCTGCAGAATGAAACCTGTAATCAGCATTAGTGGTACAGAGTGAAACCTGTAATCAACATTAGTACTGCAGAGTGAAACCTATACCTAACGTGAGTGCTGCAGAATGAAACCTGTAAACAGCATTAGTGATGCAGAGTGAAACCTGTAATCAACATTAGTGCTGCAGAGTGAAACCTGTAATCAACATTAGTACTGCAGAGTGAAACCTATACCCAACGTGAGTGCTGCAGAATGAAACCTGTAAACAGCATTAGTGATGCAGAGTGAAACCTGTAATCAACATTAGTGCTGCAGAGTGAAACCTGTAATCAGCATTAGTGCTGCAGAGTGAAACCTGTTATCAGCATTAGTGATGCAGACTGAAACCTGTTACCAACGTGAGTGCTGCAGAGGGAAATCTGTAATCAACATTAGTGCTGCAGAGTGGACCCTGTAACCAACATTAGTGCTGCAGAGTAAAACCTTTAATCAGCATTAGTACTGCAGAGTGAAACCTGTAATCAACATTAGTGATTTAGAGTGAAACCTGTAACCTACGTGAGTGCTGCAGAGTGAAACCTGTATTCAACATTAGTGCTGCAGAGTGAAATCTGTAATCAGCTTTAGTGGTGCAGAGTGAAACCGGTAATCAACATTAGTGATGCAGAGTGAAACCTATAACCAACGTGAGTGTTGCAGAATGAAACCTGTAACCAGCATTAGTGATGTAGAGTGAAACCTGTAATCAATGTTAGTGCTGCAGACTGAAACCTGTAATGAACATTACTGCTGCAGAGTGGAATCTGTAATCAACATTAGTGTTGCAGAGTGAAACCTGTAACCAACATTAGTGCTGCAGAGTGAAACCTGTAATCAGCATTAGTGTTGCAGAGTGAAACCTGTAATCAGCATTAGTGCTGCAGAGTGAAACCTGTAATCAACATTAGTGCTGCAGAGTGAAACCTGTAACCATAGGTGCTGCAGAGTAAACCTATAATCAGCATTAATGGTGCAGAGTGAAACCTGTAATCAGCATTAGTGCTGCAGAGTGAAACCTGTAATCACCATTAGTGCTGCAGAGTGGAACCTGTAATCAACATTAGTGCTGCAGAGTGAAACCTGTAACCAACATTAGTGCTGCAGATTGAAACCTGCAATCAGCATTAGTGCTGCAGAGTGAAACCTGTAATCATTAGTGCTGCAGAGTGAAACCTGTAATCGTAGGTGCTGCAGAGTGAAACCTTTAATCAACATTAGTGCTGCAGTGTGAAACCTCTAACCAACATGAGTGCTGCAGAGTGAAACCTGTAATCAACATTAGTGCTGCAGACTCAAACCTGTAACCAACATTAGTGTTGCAGAGTGAAACCTGCAATCAGCATTAGTGCTGCAGAGTGAAACCTTTTATCAACATTAGTGCTGCAGAGTGAAACCTGTAATCGTAGGTGCTGCAGAGTGAAACCTGTAATCGTAGGTGCTGCAGAGTGAAACCTTTAATCAACATTAGTGCTGCAGTGTGAAACCTCTAACCAACATGAGTGCTGCAGAGTGAAACCTGTAATCAACATTAGTGCTGCAGAGTGAAAACTCTAACCAACATTAGTGCTGCAGAGTGAAACCTGTAATCAGCATTAGTGCTGCAGAGTGAAACCTGTAACCAGCATCAGTGATGCAGATTAAAACCTGTAACCAACGTGAGTGCTGCAGACTGAAACCTGTAGCTAGCATTAGTGATGCAGAGTGAAACCTGTAACCAATATTAGTGTTGCAAAGTTTAACAAACTATAGCACTAACATATTCATTTCATTATTATGATTTAAAGTATATTATTAATAACTGGAAAATGTATATATTTTTGGCTTAGAGGTTTAGAACTCTACCTAAGTTTTTTACAAAGAAAGGAAGAAGCCTAAAGTAGATCATTGAGATACAAAAATATATGGGTGGAGATATGGTCAGTAAAAAGTAACATAAATATATAGATTGCTCCCAATGCAGGTGTATCGCACTAGGAACAATTTGTTTTGTTTCCTCTATGTAAAAAAATCCTTTGGATTACCAAAATAGTTTACTTTGTCGATCTCATTATGTCATTTATATTGCTACATGTTATGTGTATAATTATTTTTGTGTTTTAAATTTTATAGACAGCTTTAGGGTGGCCACGGTGGTGCAGTGGTTAGCATTGCCGCCTCACAACAAGAGGTTCTCCGGTTTCGATCCTCGGCTGGGGTGCCTTCTGTGCGGAGTCTGCATGTCCTCTTTGTGGTCGCGTGGGTTTCCTCCGGGTGCTCCGGTTTCCTCCCACATCCCAAAGACATGCTGCAGGTGGATTGGACACTCTAAATTGGCCCTAGGTGTACGTGTGAGTGTGCCTTCTGTGGAAGGTTGGGCGCCGGGCTGGCAACTCGACACTGTAAAACTCCACTGCCATTCAATGTGCGGACAAGGTGATCCGCTGTGGCGACCCCTAACCAGGAAAAGCCGAAAGAAGAAGAAGAAGAAATTTTATAGACAGCTTTATGCCACTACTGAACGGGATAGGTTGAATGCTTTATACCACCATAAAATGATTTGTTCTAAGGTTTCAATTTTTGGTTAAATATTTTCAAGATAAGAAAATTAGGGAAGGAGACCATGAGAATAAATTTGAAGTTAGGGAGTTTAAATGGTAAGTTAAATTAAATGCCTTAGAAGAACCAGATTTAAACGATTAACTAAATTTTACATTTATTTTAAGACAGAAAGATTTATGTAAGTCACATGTTCAATATTTAACAGCATGTTTTGGATTGGTTCTTTAAATTTTATGAGACTGTTGAATTTTATTCAAGTGCAAAATTGTGGTGAGTGATGTTAAACAGTTTAATGAAGTCTTGATGACTATGTTCATGGAACAATAACGTTCACTGTACTGTTGTTCCTTTAAAGTGATGATTTTATGTATTTTTTAACATTTTGTTCCAATAATTCAATAATTTTATGCTTTGAGCAATCTGCACTTCAAGATTGTTTTTTATGCAGTTAATTTTCTTACCTTGTTATAGCCAGTTTATTTCTACAGGACTGCATAAAACTGTTAATGTTCCTAATAATAACAATAATAACACTAATAATAATAATAATAATAATAACAATATCAGGCCTTTCCTTAGAAATTGGATTTTTCAAACACCATCCCAATTTTATCTATTGCTGAAAGTGTGGTTTTATTTACTTTTAAGCTGGGTAAGTGGACTAATAATTTCTGATAATTTCCAGCCATATACTGTGTCACAATGGCAATGGTACAGATTACATGCAGGAATAATTTAAAAGTCACTATCCCATTTTGACAAGTGGGAGGAAATCAGAATACCATAAGAAAACACACTCCAGGCCTAGGGATGGGCTTTCTCTCCAGGCCCCAAATAAGACTCCCCATTGACCACTATAGAGCTGAGTCCATAGCCAGGTTATCCAAGTGCAGACTTCCACCACCCTCTCTATGAAATCAGTGCTGTCAGTGTCCCTATTTAAAGTAGCTGTCACACACAATCTCTCTGAGATTTGATTGTCACACACGCACACACCTGGGAAAGGCTGGGACAGCTTTCCCGCTCTTCCTCCTCCACACATTCAATAAGGTAGATCTGCCACCAAAACACCCAAAGCCAGCAACTTTAAGGTTCTTACCAGGGTACCCAATTATGCTTAATACAATTAATACTTATACAAATGGTAGTGTTTAACAAAGCAGCAAGACTTTCAGGAATGTGGTGTCACAGTGCCACTAAATAAATGCAAGTACTCTTAAAGGATAACTATTTTCTAAAAGACAAGCCACATTGAAAGGTTTAGATATATTTAATAATAAGTAATAAAAAAATGAAAATACTGAATATCTGTTTACAATATACACCAGAATTTCAATCGCAGGAAATATAAAAAAACACCAATGGAAAGACTCAGACAAATACAGAAAAAAACTACATTTAGCTAATATCACTATATTTTTCTAACTGACTGAAGAATTACTGTTCCCTAGTTACTTACTAAACCAAGGTAACATGAACATGGATGAGTGTCTTGTCAGGTCCAAAAACAGAGTGCACCCATCACATTTCTCACTAGTATCCGAATACAATTTCAGTGCCGGCTACAGAATGACACCACATATGGTCATCTGACTCTACGGTTCCCACTCTACCCTCTCAATGAAACTGAGCAAGGACACTGATGTGTCGCACTACACACATAGAACTTTAGCATCTGGAAACTGTAAAATAATTCCAACACTTCCACCATTCCTGTAGTAACTAAGCACCCCAGGGTAGCAATTAGTTCACCACTAAGGACAATAGAGCAAGATTCCAACATGGGCTTTTCACAGACATTGCATCTCTGGCTGCATTTATACCTGTTAGATAAAGTTTTTGCAGCCTAAACAAAGTAATTTAATTTCGGGCTATTTTTCTTAATGTTAGCTGGGCTGAGTATAACCCCTTCCCTTCCAGTATTGTCTGTTAAAATATACACATTTCATCAGTTGCAACAATATAGTCTGAGATACATGTATATTTCTTTTCTGTCCAGGAGGACCCACTGTTGACACATTTTTTAACCCAAGCAACTTTACAAATACATTTTTAATACAAGCATCTGTACAAATCAGTTTGATATTCAAATGACATATAATTATTTACAAGACTCCAGCTAGCGGTGCTGGCATATGTTGCACATGCACTGCCCTACTCCCCTTGTCACAGCTGGCACTACTCACATCATTACAATTACAATAAACATTCAGACTTGGCCCATGTCAGCATACATATTGACACTACATTGACAGTTACAGTTTGTACTTCTGATTCCTATAAAGCCTGCATGAATCATTAGCACATATTGTACCAACACAGTGACAAACCAAACATCATTAATCAATTCTGACCCTAGGTACAACATATGAGAAAAGAAGGAAGTGAGTTCACACTTCAATATCCAGCAGTTTCTTGAGCTTCAGTTATTCCAGTTGTATTTATTTTTTGTAACAGTTACAGCCTTAACTTCACCTATTTGTTGACAAAATTAGATCATTTGATTCAGATGAAGTACTTAATCTGGCACTGGATACCATACTATGTGAGGTTCTTCTAGATTCCACTTCATCTACACCTATTTCTGGCCTTAAAAGTTTTTTTTTTCACCTGTCAGTCTTACTCACCTGAGCTGGACAGTGTGGACAGTGGATCATTATGATCTGGAACCTCTACCCTGACATTTTGAACATGTTTCTGCTGTAGATTCTTTGATTTATACACCTGCTAAATACTTGAGCTTTGGCAGGCTAAGATCTGCCTGCAATCAACTGGAAATATAAGTGAATTTAAGTACACTTTTATCTGCACTTTTTTCATATAGTACTGCATTTTGTGTTTTTGTTTCTTACTGAATATTAATTGAACTGAAAATTATGGATCTCTGTCTCTACAGAGAGCTTGTGTTTCTACAGAGATCTTGTTAGAAGTGAAGCCATTGATAGCAGTGGGGGCAGTTTCACTTTGATAGTATGTGCTTCAGCTGAGGGGCTGTCCTGCCTTATATAAGTGGTACATTTTGTTTTAGTTCTGCTAAATACTTTAGCTTTGGCCAGCTATGATCTGCCTGCAATCTACTGGATGTATAAGTGAATTTAAGTACACTTTTATCTGCACTTTTTTCATATAGTTCAGCATTTTGTGTTTTTGTTTCTTATTGAATATTAATTGAACTGAAAATTGTGGATCTCTGTCTCTACAATTAGTTCCCACCCCCTCCCTGTTCTTGTTTTGGTGTTAATCTGGGTGACTTTGAAATTGCATGCCCCTCTTGTAAATTTGTATTTGGATACTCTTTCTGGGCCCATCTCATTTGCTCAGTCAGCTGAGTGCAGTGAGTTTATATTCTGATTTCAGGCACTCCTACTGAGTAAAAAGAGAGCATTTGGGAAGAAAAAAAATCTAAATTTGTTTCCTGCCTTTCCTGTAAGTACTGTAGTCCACATAGATATTTGCTGTATCCAGGACTATTTGTAAGCTTCTGAGCCCCCAAACCTTTCTGTGTTGGAAAGACGCCTTCTAGCTTAATTTTGTTACTTAAAACTAGCCAGCTTATTAGTTTCAGCACTCAAATCTGTTTATTTGAGCTCAGCACTTGTTCAGAACTTGTTGTAAGCACTACATAAGCTACAAATGACCACAGCACTCAAATTTCCTCACTTGTCTAGAGGAAAGCAGTTTTTAGTACTTAGTAAATAACCACCTATCCAGGCATATCTAAGGGGCAGCTCCCGGTGTTTTCTACTGTCTACCTGATTAATTTGGGCATCTTGGGGCAATGCAGCAGTTGCTTCATGTACACAGACAACCCTCTCCTCCTACCACCCAACACTACAAGCTGTGAGAGATACACTTATATAGCCAAACCGGAAGCAAAGCTCTCTAGACCCAAGACTGAAATAGAGAGTCAAGAGAAGGTAAACACTTGCACCACACCACACTCATCACATAGTTCCTCAAAATCTACACCACCAAAACACACACATAGAAATGCAAAACACACACCTACATTCATGGAGGCTCTCAATAAAAACCTGCCCAAGCAACAGGGACCTCCAAAGAAGAAAGGCAAGCAAAACCCAGCCCCCAACACAACCCAAATGACACATAGCCCACAATTTCAGTGTGCCACTCAACCACAGCCCATAAGGCATAACAATGTACCCAACACTCTAGTCATAGGTGATTCTATAGTCAGGCACACTGATGTTCCCCGCACCAGGCTAAACAAGGTGAAAGTCACTGTCAGCTGCCTGTCGGGTTCTAGGATCTGTCACATGATGCACACATTGAAGTCGCTCCACAACAAGTACAAATATGACTCCGTCATTGTCCATGTTGGTGTGAATGACCTGAGACGTACCTCCCTGGACTACATGAAAAGAGACATGGAGGATCTCTCCGATCTTGTAGGCCAGGCAGGTATGACCCTAGCCCTCAGTAGCATCCTGCCATCACCCAGAATGATACCACAGTACAAGGACAAAATGATTGACTTCAACAATTGGCTAAGCTTCTGGTGTCATTCTAAGGGGATCCAGTATTTGTCTGCCTGGGATGACATGATCGACAGACCACGATGCTTTGCCAGAGATGGCCTGCACCTGTCACCTTTGGGATTCCGGATACTGGCTAAGGCTCTTGCCACCCCTATAGTGCCTTTTTTAGGCAAGGTTCAAATGACAAATTCACTACCATAACAGGTACAAGCAAGCAAAATCTGAGGATAATGCTACTCAATGCTAGAAGTCTGAACCTCAAAATGCACTCACTCAAGGCACTCCTTAAAATTGAGAACATTGACATATGTGCAGTGACAGAGACCTGGTACAAAGCTCCAGAGAGCACCCCTGCATTACCAGGCTATAATTCATACCACACCTTTTGGACACCTAACCCGGACTGAAGCACTAAAGGCAGAGGCATGTCCATATTCATTAAGGATATCCACACTTCCAGGCTAATTGCACAGCATAATGCATCTGAGATTAGCCAAGTGCAACTAACTCTGGGCAAGACTGCAATCCAAATTGTAGCTTGCTACAGACCCCCAACCATGACCCAGGATTCCCACTCCTCATTCCTTGATACACTGGAAAATATTAGGGTACATCCCAACACCCTAATAATGGGCAATTTCAACTACCCTACCATTAACTGGGAAAACTACTTATGTACCAACTCTTTTGCTCAACGTTTTCTGGAATTCATAAATTCCAATGCCTTGGATCAACTTATTCACACCCCCACCAGGGGCAGCAGTATCCTAGACCTGGTCATTACCAACATGGGCGACCGGTGTTCCACACCAGAGGTCAATTCCTCGTTGGTCAGATCCGACCACAAGCTAATCACCCTAGACATCCACATCCTGCCCCCACCCCCCATTAGGGAAACCACCGTAAAAAACTTCTCCAAAGCCAACTTCACACTTCTTAAGACAGAAATGGCAAACTTCATGACACCCATGCAGATGGACAATAGATGTACGACTGCTGAATCCTGCACACATGCACTTTATAAGCTCTTACACAAGTGCATGGATTGTGCTATCCCTAACAGAACCAAGATGCTAGCCTCCAAAAAATGGAAGCCAATCTGGTGGTCCTCTGTCATAAACAAACTCTACAACAGAAGGAAGAAACTGTTGCAAAAAAAGAGTAAAATCCCAGGACTGGAGGAGCTCCCTGGTCAGCCTCAGTAAGAAGCTGAGATCCCTCATAAAATCCTCCAAAGCTAATTACGAAAACAAAATTGCCACTGACTCTAAAGACAACCACAAAGCAATCTATAGCTATGTCAAGAATCTCAATGGCAACACTCAGACCTCCTCTGAGTTACAGCAGAATGGCACTAAATATACAGAACCAACTGATATTGCCAACATACTTGGAGATAGGTTTAAGTTCCAACTTTACCCCCCCTCTCACCCCCTAGAGGCCCCATCTCTATACCAGAAGAATGCAAAGTTCCTGTAATTGTGGCTGCACAGGTAAAAAATGCTCTCCAAAGCCAAGAATACATTATCCATGGGACCTGACAATATCCCAGGCTGCGTTCTACATGAACTACAGAACGAACTGGCATCTCACCTACGTATCATGTTCAATCATAGCCTCACCTCAGGCTTTGTGCCCACTGGATGGTGCACTGTGATGGTCATCCCACTCCACAAAGGGGGAGCCATGACGGACCCCAGGAACTACCACCCCATTAGCCTGACGAGCCTGATCTGCAAGGCCATGGAACGTATCATCATGGAACTCATAAACTAAGACATTGGTAATCTCCAAACTCTGGACCTCACCCAGTTCAGGTTTGTAAAAGGCAGATCATGTCTCCTAAACCTGATAGACTTCTTTGAAGCAGTCACCAAAGCCATAGATGAGGGTAAGGTGGTTCACACAGCCTATCTAGATCTCGCCAAGGCTTTCGATACCATCCCCCACTCTGGAATTATAGACCCACACTGTAAAAGTAGCAGACTTCAAATCCGACTTCAGACCAGAGACAAGTGGAGTACCACAAGGTTCAGTCCTGCGTCCTCCCCTGTTTGGTATATACTTCTCTGAAGTACAGGCTAACACAGAAGGTCTTTGGCTAATGAAGTTTGCAGATGACTGCAAACTGGGAGCCATAATCGAAACTCCTAACGATGTGGACATCCTACAAAAGGGCCTCACTGAGACAGATGCCTGGTGTCAAAGCCATGGCCTGAAGCTCAATGCCAAAAAGTGCATTGTCATCCCCTTTGGTAAAAACTATGTACCCATGAACTACCACATAGGTGGTAGTCTACTTAACACCGAAAGTGTAATAAGAGAACTTGGGACACAGGTGGACAGTAGTCTCTCCTTTGCAGGGGTGGCTCATGCTATAGGACAGCAGGACTGCAGCCCCCCCACCTGTAAAAAGAAAAATTAAAAATACCCCCCCACACACACTGTAGAAAAGGTAGTAGAATAAAAACAAAATTAACAAGTCCTGGAACTCCATGCATGCATGCTTAGTTCCTGAACTCCAGACTGCTCTGTTAGGCAGTCTGGATAGGGACAGAATGGAACTCCACACTGCCAGCCTAGAAGTCTGTGTGTTGATGACCACACAAACATTGAACTGCATTGCCTTCAGGCTGGAGGCTCCAGCCTACTCATGTCTTGCAGGGAAACCAGTACAGCCTGTGCAGGCTGCTGTGGAGGACAGAAGGTGATCAGGCTGCTGCAGAGGATGGATTCAGGCCAGCATGGAGGATTGGATCTACTGTGTGTGCGTATGAAATGCCCCAGTTGCTACATGGTGGTGGGTACCGAATAAAGCTTGAACCCTGTACCTTGGGCCCGAGTGGCAATAGCCTGAATTCCCTACCCACCACCATTTGTAAAACCTTTGCAGAATTTTGCCTCATATTTGTTCTGTTCTGTTCCTCATAAAATCTGTGGATTCTGTATTTTTGTTTCTTAACACAGCCAGTGGTGCAGTGGTAGCATTATTGCCTGATAGCTATAGGTTGTCTGGTTTGATTCTTGGCTGGGGTGCCTTCTGTTTGGAGTCTATATGCCCTCCCTGTGTTTGTGTGGGTTTGCTCTGGTGTTCTTGATGGATATTTGTCCCTATTTTTTGGACTGTATTCCCCATTATTGGCTTCGTCCAGGATTTTTGTACCAAGGTTGAGAGCTATGGTGATAACTGAACTCACTGAATATGTTTGGGGCTGTATTCCCCCATTATTGGCTTTATTCAGGAGCTTTCTGCTAAGATTTTGACAGCTGGGTGAGAACTGAATTCACAAAATGGTAGCCATTTAATTTTCAGGCTTTCTTTTATTTTTACAACAGATGATTTGGCATAGTGGTATGTTGTTCTGACTGTTTTGCAGAGGGTCCTGGGTTCAGTACTTGGTAGTGAAATGTATGGTGGTAACACAGCATTTTATACTAACAACTTTCCAACATTATACAAGCAATGTTTAAAAAGTGTCCTTGTTTTTTGGTCTTTTGCCACCCCCCCAAATTTTGGACTTTTCCAGATTTCTTGTGCTGCAAAGTTCAGAGATGCAGCTGAGTGTCATGTAGATTTTACAAGAAGCTGAAAGCTGCAGGGGAACCAGAGTTTAGTGATGCTTATGTCAAGTCTGTTTGCATTGTTAATAGCACAATAGGTAGTATGATTGCTTTTGATGCATAAGGCTGTGGGTTCTACTCCCACAATAGATAGATGCATTGCTGATACTGTACTGTAGTGTAAAGGGAGTGGATGCTAAAGTCATTTTTGGTGAAGATACCTAGTAACTATGAACCTGTTATCAGTTTGCCATCCATTCCCTATTGCAATATTACTAGCTTATCATTTTTAATGCAACTTAGGCAATTAATTCCTCAAGGGCAACAGGCACTTTATTTGTAGATAAAACAATAAAATATAAAGATGTTTGCTGGCAGCAACCTCTTCGTTAGTTACAGATTTCTTTAATGTGGAATTATTTAGATGACTTTTACTTATTCAGAGATTGTGCATATTTACTGATACTGGTGGACTTTATAAGTTTGAGTAGACTTTCATGATAGAAATGTTCTGAATTGGGCAGTTTTGTCATTATTGGTGCATGCATTTTGTTTCATTGTTTACTGGAAAAATTTTCTGAATTGGGCAATTTTGTCATTATTGGTGCATGCATTTTGTTTCATTGTTTACTGGAAAATGTTCAAAACAAATTTAAAATGCCCTCTAACAACTGTACTATATTGTATAAGGAATATAATTTAATACAATCAGGAAGATGTAGCAAAGACCACGTGTATGTTTCGTGTGCAAGGGGCCTATGATTTGAATACAGCCCAAAGTTAATCTTTATCTGCCACTGGCAAAATGTATTTTCTTTGAATGTGGGTTTCAATGCTGTTCCAATGAATGTGAGTTTCAAGGGCAAAGAAGTTTCAATGCTAAGTCTGTTTTCATTGTGAGATCGCATTGCTTTATTTAGCAGATGTCTTAGTGTTTGTGCTGTAAAATGCAAAATAAAACTTTCAAATGAAGTCCAAATCATCATAGAAGTAAAGCAGTATGCACATTAGTGTTTATGGTAAATGAAGTGAAATAGCCAAGTAATGGTTCTGGAATGGCTGCAGGGGGGAAGCTCCATTCAACCATAATTTTGTGAGGGGGAAGGGCAGCCAACTCAAAGACAGCCCCGGCTGAACTACACCTCTCAACTGTCCAGATTTTCACAGAATGAATAGATTTTTGCTTCTTATTTTTTGAGTTTGTTCCTCATAAAATGTGTGGCTTTCTGGCAAATAATTTAGGAATTAAATCACTAAATAATGAAAGACACCGAGTTTCAGACTTCATAACCTTCAGAAGAATGCATGCTAAAGCAAGACCTGTTATTCTATCAATTGTCTCAGTTTATACAACAATTTATAGTACTGTTTATATGTTCTCCCAGTATATTTGGTCTTGTCCAGATTTCCTGCATTAACAGGTTGAGAGGTACATGCAAATAAATTGCTTTATAGAATTAGGCATATCCAAACCTCTCAACTGTCCCTGATTTTGGCTCAAAATGTTGCTCTTCCCATAATAATCCCACTGCAAAATGGCAATTTTGGAAGAAAACGTGGAGGAATTACAATTAAGAAATAACTGTAATAATCAGTGCTACGGATTACTTTTATTTCTGAAATGCATGTATATTATTTTATTTTGTCAGCTGCTCAAGTTAGCAGTAATAATATTAAAAAAGTGTCCCTTCTTTGACAGGTTCCCAGCTATATTGTGTGACCATTTTATTTTTTTGCATCACATTTTTGGTCCATTTTTCATAAAATTGTGTTTTTTGGCAAATTAGTGACAAATCATTAAAGACTGAGGTTAGAAAATAATGACAGACATTTTAGTTTCAGATTTTGTACCTTTCAGAAAATTCATACTAATGCAAGACCTATTATTCTATTATCTTTCTAAGTTTATAAGAGCAATATTTAAAAATTGTCCTTATTTTTGGGCCTTTGTCCCACTTATATGTATGGCTCTGTCCATATTTCTTGTTCTGAGGTTGAGAGGTATGACAAATGTGTCAGGGCCATTACAGTCAGCTAGAGACATTTCAAATTGTGACATACGTGTTGCACCTCACTCCCCCATGTAGTGACTCTGGATGTGTCCAAGCAAGGCAAGGAGCAGTTATGCATTGTAAATGTGTAGAGTATCCCCCCATCCAAGGTAGACACAAGTGCTACTTTTATTCTGTCCTTGATTTTGCAGAATGTTCTGGTTTCTGTCATATTTTTATACTGTTGATTTATGCTTATTATTACTCAGGGAGTGTCTGTTGCTCTGTGTTTAAGTAGCAACGCTTTAATGACCATCAGGTAAGCTTGTCTAAATTGTAAGATGCAAGTAAGCTTTAATAAGCATACTGTTAAAGAACTGCCAACATTGAAAGCCTTTCTGTTGTTGCCATGTAGAGAATACTTACATAACTAGATAATGTATAAGCCTTAGGTACTGAAATGCATATGGCAGTATTTGTTATAAAGGGAAGGATTACATTAATTTAAGAAGCTCATTACATTTGTTGGAGACTTGCATTCATTTTTGCATGCTTTACCTGTAAACCAAACAGAATGCCAATCTATCATGTGTGGTCTATTACCTGTACAGTAATCCTTTAAGCAATGTATCTTGAGCTTGTTTCTTGTTTGCTTTTCATTTTTTACTTTGATCATGTTTTCCCCATAAACAAGTAAATAGTTGTCAGGCAGCAGGTCTTTTTTGGATAAGAAACATTTTTACAAGTGGGGTATCACAGAGATTGCTACTTTCAGCATGTTACTTGGTACTTTAATAAAGCTGAATATAAAGTATAATTAGAACTGCAGTGCAAGGAGAAGTGGTTTGAGTTGAGTGCTGCTTGTTTTTCTTAGACTTGCTTTTGACTGGCACTCCAATAATGTATTTAAAAAGTAATTTATTTTTTCATGCCTCACAACCTTTTTGTTTCCGTCTAGATATTAAATAAGCCGTCATGCAGCCAATGCACTGAAATATTTTTTTTCTTCTACACTTCATTTTGTCTTGAATGGACTCTCATAATGACGGTTTAGCACCCAGGGCAGCATAATTAATTAAAGTTACAGTTTTTGTGGTTTTGAGCATAGCTCCTCCCCTTTTATGTTGGCTGCACCCCTTTCCATTGACCCCACCCATTCAGCTGTCTCCTGCAGCCCCTCTTTGATTTGAAGTCACCAGCCGCCACTGCTCCTTTTATGATCACATTGTCACAGTGGTCAGGAAATCCTTCTACGTGGCACACCTCATCACAAAATGTTTCTCATCCAGAAAAAAGAGGTCATTGTTCCCCTCTACTCATCACTCATTAGACCCATTATAGAGTACAACACCCCTTTTGGTATGTACCTCACAAGACATCGACAACAACTGGAGAAGCCACCGAAATACCTCACAAAAAGGATTACTGGACTCAAACAGATACCCTACGCAGACCGTCTCAAAAAACTCCAAGTTCACTCTGTCGCATATCACCTACTCATAGGTGATCTCTGCCTAACATACAAAGCTATGTCAAACCCAGAGCTGTTGGACATGCTCCACTTAAAGAAATCCCAATCCATCCAAACTACACACTGTAGGGACCTAAACATCATCACCACAATAAACAGAACATGCTGGAGGGATAGATTCCCATCCCAGAGACTTCCCATACTCTGGAACAGGCTACCAATCTATGTCAAACAGAGCTCCTCGTTAGCACTCTTCAAGAAAAATCTTGTTGATTGGATGGGAAATAGGAAATTCACCCCGGGGATCAATTCTGTGGCTCTGCTCAACAGGTGCACAGGAAAATAATTTTCTTGGGTGGCAAAAGCCAGGGTACCTTTTTGGCTAGGCTTATATAGGCCCTATGGCCAATAGCCTAGTACCTACCTATGAAACTATCAACCTGCAAGTACATATGTGTGGCTTTCTTAGCCTTCCATACCCTAAGTGTGGAGAGTGGTATTGATCATTCTGTCTTTTTAGAAAACAGCCCTGACTACTCCATCATATTCCCAACACTAGCAGTTACCTCTGAGAACATTTTCTTTTCTTAAAGTCTGGTTTTGTTGCAATATATTTCCACCTCCTTTATACTAGTAAATGTGTGCACTTGGTTGCCTTTTGCTAAATATGTACATGCTTTAAGTTTCAGCTACACTGTGAAACCTCTTTCTTTGAAAAATCTAAAGTAAGGCTGAGTTATTCTGTAAGCACGTTCAATAAGAGGGAGCATTTCCAAGTTCAGTATGTTTCTCAATTCTGTTTCAATAAAGGTTCTTGAATTGTTGATGTCTAAATGCTCTGGAAAACCCAGTGATCTAACATTATTTCACCTTACCCTGTTTTCCATTTCCTCCAGTATAAAGTAGTGTCAGTTTCACTCACTGTTGCACTTGTGGGGAGCTTGCTTCATGTCTCTGCAGGTCATTCTTGCTCTCAGAGATTTCCATATGTTGTGCTGTAATGAGGCACTGCAGGTGATTACACCATGTCTTATGATTTTATCTAATGTTTTAATATGAGTTAAGTCCATTAAAGAGGAACTTTGCAATAACATAGATAAACGTTTTCAAAGTTTCTTTTCTTTTTTTGTATAGCCTCTGTTACGTTCTCAGTCATTGATGCCCTCTTGTTTCCCTTCTTTGCTACCACCTAAGGAGCTGCAGCTAGATTAGTAAAAAAGTGAAGCAAACCAAATAAATTCCAGTCCAGAAATAAATAAATCATGATCCAGATGCCTTCTGCTACCTAATTACCCCATTTGGTGCACTACCACATTTATTTGGGGTATTTTTTAATTCAAAGAGGAGGGTGAGAATACAGAGATTTCACTGAGTACCTTATACCATGTACATGTACCACTGCACATTCCACTGCTTAGGTGCTCATTATGGTGAATAGTGTCATTTGTGATAGAGAAGATTTGAGGAGGCAGACCATGCAGTGATGCCTGCTGTGTCCTTGATGCTGGTCCTCATTATGACAAAGAAGATTCCTCTAGCACTTTTTTGAGCAGTAGAATGAGCCAGTTGATGGGCTGAAAAGTGTAAACTTGTTTGCTGATGATTGTTGAAAGAAAAATGCACTTTTATCTGGCATGTTGAAGCTATCAGTAACTTTTTTAAGGAATCTGAACTGTGTTTAAATCAATAAAAGTCTATTGTTATTTATGTGAAGGAGACAAGCAGATGTAGATAGTTTACCATTCTGGAGGAAAAGACGCATTGGTATGAAAGTTTAATCATCAATGCAGGAGACTAGAGAAAAATGGAGAGATGTGCAGCTGAAGGTACCTGGACTATTAAGGGCAGGTGATCTGAGAAAGAAATCTGTTTAGGTGGCAGAACAGAGCTGATCGGTGTGAAGGCCTTACATAATGGCTTTATTTGACTGGAATATTTCAACTGTTCCTCTGAGTAACAGGGCAAAGGTGATGCAGAGTGATAACTTTGCCTAGACAGGGAAGAAGGGAGGATAAACAAAGTGAGACTGTGGTTGGGAAGCAATAGGAGGCTGGATCATGTCTGATATTAGGTGACATTCCATCTTTATTAATATGTGTCGAAGATTATGGTAAGTAGAAAATGAGAAATTAAGGTGAATAGTATTGGAAGATGAAAGTGCAATGGAGAGAAGCAGAGTTCCACCCTAACCCAATTCAAGTGTAACCTGGACAACTGGATAGGGAACAGGAAATTCATCCTGGTTTGGCACCTATATCTCTAATGGACACAGGCAGCTTGTAAATAGTTTATCTACCAGGCCCCTGCCTGTAAATTTTCCACCTGCCAAGCCTCTGCTAACACTTATTAAGGGTACTAGAACTTGTCAGAAATTTGGGATGCATAGCTAGGATTAAAAAGGCCCTTGTGTTAATTAGCCTAGTACTAGCCTATGAACCTATAAAGATATTGCCAGGCAGATAGTTTTGGGATGGGAATGTTTTAGACATTAATCTAATATGTGTCGGTCATATGGTTAAGCACACTTCTAGACATTATGTCGCCTGTTGCACTGAAACCATCTTTATGGCGCAGTTATAAAATAATTTAATTTCAACTATTTTTCTGAAGTTTTGCAAGTTAACTTTCCATGTGCCATTTCCCACTATTAAAACATATACATTTACATAGTTACAATAGTTTATATACATTGCTGTTCTTTTCCAGCAGGGTACACTGTGGATACATCGTTAAGCTGAGTTCTCTACAGCATATCTCTTCAGCACACGCCTGTACAAAACATCTTATATGTTTACAGTTCTAATACATTTGTAACACAAGCATATGAATCATGTTGATATTCACAAATGACACATAACCATTTAAAACATTTTAAACAGCTGTGCTGGCAGTATCTCCCTCTGTCACACTTCTATATAAATCATATTAATATTCACAAATGACATATAATTATTTATAAAATTCCAGATAGCTAGGCTGACAATATTTCCTTTTGTGACATCACCCCCCCCCCCCCAGGAAACTCAAGCTAGTTTTTCAAGTGACCTTTGAGAAGCATTGCTTGAGAGGGTGAGCCTGTCTGGGAATACACTACCCCATAACCTATCTTGGGATTCCAGATGCCTTGGCATTGCTAGTGCTGTACTGTCCTATCATATTGCCTGTAACTGTAGGCTTCACCATAGTAATTTGGGATTTGGGTGTCTGGCTCCCAGAAGCCATAAATCCCCCTCAGACTCCTCCTGCCTTGCACTGCAAATACTTAGCACAGGGGCCTCCCTATCATGGTAAGGTTTCATCATGTTAACATGGTACAATTTGTGCCCCTGCCTCCTGGCTAGCAGTTCTACCATGTAGTTAACATCACTGACCTTCCTTACCACTTTGAAGGGTCCCTCCCAAGCTGCCTGCAGCTTGTTGTGTCTGACAGGAATGAGAACCATTACCTGCTGCCCTACAGCATACTCTCTAGATTGAGCATTCCAGTCATACGATACCTTTTTCTGCTGTTGGACATCTGCCAGGTTCTCCTTGGCCAAGCCCATGACTTCCATTAGTACTGTCCTGAGGTTTAGGACATATGCCACAACAGACTCTTTGTGGGATTTACACTCACCCTTCCACTCATCTTGAATCAGATCTAGAGGTCCCCGCACCCTATGCTTATACAGTAACTCAAAGGATGAAAAACCTGTCGATTCCTAGAGCAGCTCCCTGTAAGCAAACAACAGATGGGGCAAATATTTGCCCCACTCTCTCTTTAACTGGTCTGCAAATGCCCATAGCAGGGTCTTTAGTGTAGGGTTTAACCTCTCAACAAAACCATTAGTCTGGGGATGGTAGAGGGTGGTAGAGGGTGGTATTTAGGTACTTCACCATACATTGCTTCCACAGACAAGCCAGCAGGTCTAACATGAAATTGGCAACTCTGTCAGTCAGTATTTCTTTTGGGAAAACTACCCTGCTGAAAATTTCTAACAAACCATTTGCTGCCCTTTCTCCCTCAGTGGAGGACAGAGCCACCACTTCAGGGTATTTGGTAGCATAATCTACTACCACTAGGGTATACTTCTTCACTGTGGAACTTGTGGTACTCAGTGGTCCCAGAATATCCATAGCTACCCTCTGAAATGGCTCCTCAATCACTGGTAAAGACATCAAAGGAGCTTTCACCTTGTCTCCTGCCTTGCCTACCATTTGGCACTGCTCACAGTTCCTGCAGTACCCTGTTACATCCCTGGAAATCCCAGACCAATAAAAGTTCTGCATAATATGTATCTTGGCATGCTTTATGCCCATATGACCTGCAATGGGAATATCATCAGCTATGGCTAGAAGTGCCAGACAATAGGCTCTTGGCACTACCAACTGCTGTATTCTGTCACCCTCTAGCCCTCACTCAGGGATCCACTCTCTATACAGTAACCATTTGTTCCAGTATACAGATTCCCCTTTTCCCTGACAATCACGTGCCTCACTGGATAGCTCCCTCACACCTTATAATGTAGGGTCTGAGAGCTGAGCTTGTCTCTACTCTGTCTTGGTAACCCTTCACAGCTCCCCTTCCACAGGAAGCCTGGTATCCTCTTACAGCGGTGCCTTACTGTCAGCCTGGGTACTACTACTCACCTCTGCCCTTGCAGTCACTCTGTCCAGGGGAACATCAGTACCCACAAGCAGCTGTGGATCACCTTCAGTCTCACTGCTACAGAGTAGCTCCCTCCCTGAAGTAACCACCATACCAGTCCTGACTTCAAGTCTGTGATCTATCTGGACCCCCAGCCTACTAGACCCACATGTCTCCAAGCCTGACTGTGTGTCACTGCATGTACACAAGGTACTGCGTTATCAAAATCATTCCCTATCAAGACATCTGCAGGGATATCCTCAAACACACCTACTTGCTGGCTTTGTTTTCCACCCTCCCAGTCAAGGTGAACCCTAGCCAAAGGTATTTGGAGTGGGGTCCCTCCTAAAGCACTCACAGGAGTAGACTGTCCAAGCAAGTAGTGCTGCTCTTTAACCATTGCAGGCTTCACAATGGTTAGGTCAGAGGCTGTGTCTCTCTTAGCAGTGGCCTCTTTCCCATTTACTAAGATAGGATATAACCTCTTCTGGTAGTTTGGTACCCTTGTTGTTTCCAGACAACTCACTGTTGGCATTCTGTCATTACCCTTACTAACTCTCCCACCTTTTGTTCCCCACCTTGCCTCTGTGGACATCTATATGCTACATGGCCCCACTGGTTGCATTTAAAACATTTAACCTGTGGTCTTGGACATGTACCTGAACTAGTGACTTCCCCTCCTATTGGCGGATTCTGTTGGGGTGGTCTAGGCTGCCCAGCATGGGTTCACTTAGACCCATGGGCAGCAATGGGTACCCCTTTCCTGTGCAGTGATGTCCTGCTTGCTAGGTATAGGTCTCCCTTCTTCCCCAACTCATCTGCAGTATTGCATTGCCTATCTGCTAAGCAGATTTTCATGTCCTCAGGAGAAGTGCTAAGGGCTTGTTCCCTCACCAAAAGGTCTGCCAGCCCTTCAAAAGTGGTGACCTGAGTTCCACTCACCCACCTATGAAAATAAGTGCTTAGTTCAGAAACATGCTCACACACACTTTCATCTTCCTTGCACCTATGCTCACAAAACTTTTTCCTATAAGTTTCAGATGTTAGCTTAAAACACTCTAATAAACATTTTTTAATTGTATTATAATTTAAGCAATCAGTATCAGACAATTTAGAAATAGCGGTTACAGCTTTACCATGGAGTAAGGGGGTAAGGAACCATACCGAGAGCCTTTGGTCAACATTATACTCTTTACATACCCTTTCAAACATATGAATAAAACTATCAAAATTATCACCCTCTGCAAATTGTGGAAGAAATTTACTGACTTTTGTTGCTTCTGGGGTTCAGTTACTCCCTTCCCCATTACCTCCATGACCCTAGCAAAGAGTCAGACTCTCCTTTTCATGTTGCCTCTGCCTCTCATTCTGTTCAGCTTTGGATGTCTCAGTCTCTCTGCTGCTTCTGATTCCACATGTTTCTCCTGTCACAGTCTCTCTACTGATTCCAGTTCCAAATGTTTGGCTTCCAGTTCAACTCTCTTTAACTCCAGATGGATTTTTAAGTCCTCTGTGGAAAGGTTGAACTGTCCAATTTCTGAGAGTTGTACATTCCCACAGGCATTGTGATTGTCTTCCTACTTGCTGGATTATGATGCAGCTGTAACCAAGGCTGCATTAATTTCTGCTTTAGTCAGGTTGGAATGCACCATTCCTTTGTCTTGGCACATCTCAGCCAACTGGCTCCTTTTCAGCTTGATATAATCCTCTACTTACATCCTTGCCTGTTCTCCCTGACTAACTAAGCTAACAAAAAATAAAAATATATTGTGATATGAAACTCTGAATGTTCACTGTGTGGATGTTTAAGAGTACAAACACCTTCCTTTTGGGCCACTGTTTACAGGCTACAAGAATTCAATATCCAAACCACTGAATTCTAATATGTGGATATCTCACCACTGCAAACCAATTAATATGTGATGCCCAGTCACTGGCCCAGTAATACAAAAGTCACAGTCTTCACCACTGGCAACAGTGGGGGATGCACACCCTGGGAGGATGACAAGTACACACACAGTAAAGTGCAATTTCCCTTAAGAGCACAAGAGACTGGTCAATCTGGGGCTGGTTTCTCCCGCTTTCTCCAGGTCCCCAATATTATTCCTCACTGGCACAGCTATAGAGTTGAGGACTCAGATGAGTGGCCAAGCAAAGACCTCCAGCACCCTGTCTGTCCAGCCAGTGCTAGCTGACACACACACACACACACACACACACACACACACACACACACACACACACACACACACACACACACACACACACACTTTGAGATTTGATTTATACACCAACAACACCTGGGAAAGGCTGGCACATGTTCACTAGCTATACCCCCTTTTGCCCAGACTATAAGGTAGTTATTACTTCCACCAGCCAACTCATTATCGGCTACTTTAAGACCCTTAACAAAAGATGTCCAATCTTAGTCTATAATGTTACTATTAATCCAAATGGTAGTTTGACCAAGAGCAAGGCTATTAGGAGTGGCTCACACAGTGTCACCAAATAAATGTGCAAGTACTCTCAGAACATAAATATGTCTCTACACAGATCAGCCAAAATGAAAGGTTTCATTATATTTAATAATATATAATAAAAGAACAAGAAAATAGTAAACAATCACAGTTACTTCAGAGTTCAAAATCACTGGAAATATTTAAAACAACATTGCAGGGCAGTCTCATATAAATAAAGAAGACATCTAAGCTATACTTCACTATACTCCTAAGTGTATCTAAGAGAAATTACTGTACCCTAGACTTACTTACTCATAGAAAGGCAGATGTGGTGAGTGAATGTTCTTGTCAGGTCAAAGACAAAATACAGAATCCTGTACCTCTCTCAGAGAGTTCTTAAATTAATATCTCAAATATTGCTGCTGGGATACTTGCAGCATGACATCACTTCTTGTCATCTGACTATCCCAGGTGAAAACCCCCACTGCAGCTGGTAGCATTTAGTATCTCCTTGTGAAAATACATACACAAGGACTTCTCGTAGATCTAAGGCAAATGGTGGAAGTCGTAAAATTATTTACATTCCTCCACGTTTAAAGACAATACAAAAAACTTCTAGTTCTAGACAATATTTCACCTGTTGCAGTGAAACTGTTTTTTATAGCAGAGTTATGGCACCATTTAGCACCATTTAAAACCCTCTCAGTGGTTTGGCACCATTCCTTCTCTGACTATCATGTCCTCAACAGCACCTTTCCAGCATTTTTCTGGTAGTCATGTATCTTTCCTAGAAACCAACTGCTAAGAATTTTAGTGCTTCACACTGCTACAAAAATTGGGCTTGCCTCAGTGTGACCTATGGCAGTAGACTCGAGCATAACTAGAAGCTCTGACCTCTCACGTACCTTTTAAACTCCCCACTCTTCTAAGTTAACTAAAAATTTTAGTGCTTCGCACGGCTACAAAAATTGGACTTGCCGCAGTGTGACCTATGGCAGTAGACTCGAGCATAACTAGAAGCTCTGACCTCCCAGACACCTTTTAAACTCCCCACTCTTCTAAGTTAACCAAAATATGTTTTATTGTACCCTGTATTTAAAATTTTGCTGGCTCCTAGTGTAATATGCACTGCCAGAATGCACCCTTCACTTTGTCCGAGCCTAATTTCCTAGACTCTTCTACTAAGCCTTACTTTACCTAACTCACTCTTTTCTCTACAATCATTGTTGCTCTTGTCTCTGTTTTCTTTCTCCTTCTATCTTAGATTCCTCTTATCCACTTATTTCTGCAAAACTCTGCACAGTTGACAGTTATGGCAATCTGTAATGTCCTAACAATACTGTCAAAGTCACACCTAAAAGGCATAGGTATGAGTCTAAACTGTGTCCATTAAGAAAATATCTGTACTGTTGGAAATCATGCAGATGGTACTTAAATCCAGCCAGCAGGCCTGGGATGACACTTTAACAAATATATTCAACTAAATCTACATCTCTAATAAAATGGTTTTGTGCTTACCAGCAGCAGGGGCACAGCCTCTTTTCTATTCTCTCCCTCCCTTATACTCTACCCTTAGTTTACCTTCTTTCTCTCCCTGATCATCACTGATTGTCTTTCTCAACAGCTGTTTCTAGCTCAGGCTAGTCCTATTATGTAAGCAGCTTCCTACTTCCCTCCCCCTCATTTTTACCTTTCTACCTACACTCCCATGATGCCTAGCACCATTTAAAACCCTCTCAGCGGTTTGGCGCAATTCTCTTCTCTGACTATCCCTTCCTAATCAGCACCTTTCCAGTGTTTTTCTGGTAGTTACGTATCTTTCCTAAAAAACAACTGCTAATGTAGCATATCTTGTGTTTTATTTATTTTTTTTCCTATGCAATGTAATTGTTCTTGTGGTTGAATTGGAGCTATCTTTAAATCTGTTATTAAAATGTTTTTTCTGATTTAAGATGTACCAAAAGATTATACCTAACATTACAGTTTACTGCTCCTGCTGAACACTTGCTAGATGACTCGTTGCTAGTACTGATGATTATTTTCATGTTAAAAACACTGTTTGGTTTAATCTACTGCTGTAAAAATTATCAACCTTGACTATAGGGCTCAGACACATGAAACTAAATGTTAGTGCAACAGTTAATTTGCAGACCGGCAGTAGCTCCTAACAATTAGTGCAATCTACTTGGTGGTTCCTAGAATTTCTCTGCCCTATACACATCTCGGCATAGCAGCCCTATTGTTGTTCTGCTTGATATTATAATTGTTCCAGGACATTTCTAATGCTCCCACTAGTGTTGACTCACAACTGCTCCTCTAGATGCTATTTTTAAATCAAGGATTTATCTAAGCTCCTACTGCATTTTTAAAATGCTACCAGCTTCTGCGAGAGGTGTAACTAGAACCTGTGGGCATTTCTAAGCTCCCACTTGCATTTAAATGCTTCTAGCATCTGTAAGAGGTATAATTTGAGTTTATGGGAATTTTTATGCTGCAATCTAGTGTTTTAAACACTATTAGTTTCTGTAAGGGGTGTAATTAGAGCCTGTGGGCATTGTAAAAGCTCCTGCTTGCATTTCATAGGTGTGTTCATAGGTGTGTACTAGGCTAATGGCCGTGGGGCCTTTAAAAGCCTAGCCTTAGAATTATCCTGGCATAGTGCCACCTGACCTTAGTTCCCAGTGCCTCTGTCGAGTAGAGCCACTGGTGTAATCCGTAGGGTGAATTTTCCTGTTTCCCATCCACTCACCAAGATTTATCTTGAAGAGGGTCAGCGAGGTGCTCTGTTTGACATGTATGGGAAGTCCGTTCCATAGCATGGGCAGTCTCTGGGTTATGAACCTATCCCTCCAGCATGTTCTGTTAATTGTGATAATGAGGTTGAGGTCTCTGGAGCATGTGGTGTGGAGTGATTGGGATTTCTTTAGATTTAAACATTTCTAATTTTTGTGAGGGGTGTAATTTGAGTTTGTTGGAATTTCTATGTTCCATTCTTGTGTTTTAAATGCTACTAGTTTCTGCAAGGGTGTAATTAGAGTCTGTGGGCATTTCTAAGCTCCTCTTCATGTTAAGACACTACTAGCTGTCCCACTGGAAGTTATATTAGGCGTAGGACATTTCTAAGTTCATTCTAGCCTTGAAACACTACTTGCCTTTCTGCTGGATGTTATTTTCTGCTCCTGGTTATTTCCTAGCTTCTAACTGTTGCATTACAGGAGTTTTAAAATGCAAGACTATTATTTCTCTTGCTGTTTCTTTCAGTTATCCACTAGTGCCCTAGCCTATAATTACTCTCACCATAGTTAAAATAGTACCTGCCCTCCACTAAATTAGCCCAAAATTCCATGCTTATATAACTAATTATTACTCCATAGCTGGCTTCAATCCTGACTATTATACACTAACTTAGTTGTTCTACTGTTTTGGGTTTTACCTTTGCTCCTATCACTGGCAATAATATTGTTATAAATTTTTGACTATCCTCCTATTCCCCACCTAACCTCACTGCTTTATTTATTGTTGTCTTTTCTAGAATTTTAGTGCTTCGTACTGCTACAAAAATTGGCCTTACCTTAGTGTGACCTATGGCAGCAGACTCTAGCATAACTAGAAGCTCTGACCTCCCAGATTCTTTTTAAACTGCCGACTCTTCTAAGTTAACCAAAGTATGTTTTATTGTACACTGTATTTAAAATTCTGCTGGCTCCTAGTGTAATATGTACTGCCAGAATGCAACCCTCGCTTTGTCCAAGCATAATTTCCTATTCTCTTCTACTAAGCCTTACTTTACCTAACTCTGTCTTTTTCTTTATAATCATTATTGCTCTTGTCTCTGTTTTCTTTCTACTTCTTAGATTCCTCTTATCCACTTATTTCAAACAGCTCTCCCTCCCTTATACTCTACCCTTAATTTGCCTTCTTTCTCTCCCTGATCGTCACTGATTGTCTTTCTCAACAGCTGTTTCCAGCTCGGGCTAGTCCTGTTACATAAGCAGCTTCCTACTTCCCTCTCCCTCATTTTTACCTTTCTACCTACACTCACATGATGCCTAGCACCATTTAAAACCCTCTCAGCAGTTTATACTCTACCATTAATTTACCTTCTTTCACTCCCTGATAGTCACTGATTGTCTTTCTCAACAGCTGTTTCCAGCTCGGGCTATCCCCACTTCGTTTGCCCTCGCTACCACTCAGGCTCACTTCGCTCACTTACCCTACCCCCATTCCCAATGACCCCATTACAATTCCCTTTATACCATCCACTCCTTCCCTTCCTTCCCCAACATCCATTGACAAATTACTTCCTGTCAGACTCCAAATACATCATTTCCTTCCTTTACTATTACACTATTTCTATAACTCCTACACCCTCCATCAAAAATGAAACACCTTATCATTACCACCTCACTCATGCTTCTCTCTGCTGTAACCTCTCATCACTCACACCTTCCTTATTCTCTTTTATGCTCTCCAACCTCCTATACCTTTGACACTCATTCTTCACCTTCCTACTTTCATATCTCTCCAGCCCTTTTAAACCCCTCCACCTCTTCTCTTCACAAACTGTCTATATTGCAGATCTACCCTCCTACTTACAAATCTTAACCAAGATACACAAACTACATTTATGTACTACTGTACTCCCTCTTCCCACTAATAACTTACTCATATCTGGGATGTCCACCCCAACCCTGGCCCCACCCCCTCTCCCCTCAATCAAACATGACCCTTATCTTCTACCTCCCTTCCTTCCCCAAATACCTCTCACCATACCCAGCCTCTTACACTAAACGCATCCATATCCAAGCACTTGGCAATATACTATCTAAATATTCAAAGCCTAACCAACAAAATCACCAATTTCCATGCAATATCACTAACAATGAAATTCTCCCACCAGGCTATAATATCTATAGCTCTGATAGATTCCCCAAAAGGGGGTGGTGTAGCCATCCTCCACTCAAATAGCCTCATTCTCGCACCTTTCCCCACACCCATCCCTGACTTTCACCCAGCTGAACTCATCATCCTTAATTGCCACCTTAACCCTCACAAAAAAATAGCTGTTGCCGCCATCTATATCCCCCCTGGAACCAATTCATCCACTTTAGAGAATATCTTATCCTGGTTTTCCCACATTATTCCCTATGAGACCCTCATCTTAGATGATGTTAACTTAGATTGGTCTAAACTTAAAACTGACTTTCCACAACTCAGCATCAACATGCATGGTTTCCATCACCTGATATCTTTGCCCACCTGCCTCCATAAAAATTAATCTTCCGGCTCCATAATTGATTGAATACTCACCAAGTCCACTCACCACTATCACAACCCCACTACCCTACCAGACCAGCTTAGCGACCACCTCCCCACCTCGGTCCTTAGGTACACCACCCAACCCCCCAAATCCCACCTTTATAGTGATTGCCAAAATTTCTCTAATTTTAATGTAGTCTAATTCAGCTCCATTCTGTCCACCACTGACTGGTCCATCCTTAAACAAAACCTTCTCAATGACACAGTTACTAGCTTCAATAACATCTTCCTGAATATCCTGAACTCCCTTGCTCCCTCTAGGAAGGTTAGAATAAAACCCAATTATCCTCCCTGTCTCTCAAAAGAAACAAAGTCCCTTATGCTAAAAAGAGATAGAGCTTGGAAAGCCTGATAAAAACAAAGGAATTACCCTCCTACATAATTATAGACACCTCAGAAATCTTACAAAAAAACAAACCAATAACGACAAAAAGTCCTTTTATAACTCTTCCCAATTCAATAACAAATCCAACCCTTGCAAGTTCTGGTATGCTATTAACAAAATTCTCTCTCCAGGCTGCCTCTCAACTCCCTGCCCCTACCCAAATACATCTCCTCTGGAAACTGCTACTCTTCTCAATAAACACTTTATTGAAACCATTCAAATACTCATACCTTCCAATTATAACACAACTTATCTGCCTACCCCTCCCAATCCTTCTATGAAACAACTATTCTCATTACATCCGGTTCTTACTTCCTACATCAGATCTCTTCTTCACAAACTCAAACCCTGCTCTCCCTCCACTGGCAATCTACCACCTACCTTCCTCAAACTTGCTGCTGACTCCATTGCCTATCCAGTATCTATACTAATCAATAGATCTGTTCAGGAATCCACTGTCCCTACCCGATGGAAATCCCTTTTCTCTATTCCCGTGCATAAAGGTGGAAACTCTACAAACCCATCTAACTACCGATCTATAGCTATTCTATCTCCCCTATCTGATTCTCAAAAAATCCGTCCACTCACAACTACTCAACTACCTCCTCCAGCATAACCTCCTTAGTCCCACTCAGCATGGTTTCCATCCCAACCACAGCACAACTACTGCCCTCTTATCCTTTACACATACCATTGCTGAGGCCTAGACAATAACTAACTCATATCATGTCTCTTCCTTGACCTTTCCAAAGCATTTGATACAGTCTCCCATCCCTTACTGCTATATAAACTTGCAAATCCAAATTTATCTTTTTCCTCCCTTGCCTGGTTCTCCAGATACTTATTCTGAAGGCAACAATCTGTTAAATGGCCCTCTTCCACTTCTCCATTCATACCTGTCCCAACCGGAGTATCACAAGGTTCCATCTTGAGTCACCTCCTATTTAATGTCTTTACCAATTATCTCTATACTTCTTGTAAACTATCCTCCCTCATTCAATATGCAGACATCTCTCATCTCTATCTCAGACAATATCTCCAATCTCCACACTCTTACTCAACAGGCCTTCCTATCCACTGAACAGTAGTTGTCCAGGAATCTACTCATTCTCAACCCTAAAAAGACTAAACTCTTATTATTTTTCCCCTGATCTCTCTCTAACCTCAAATCCACCTTTACTGTTATTTCCTCTGATAACACTATTATCCAACCTGAGGCTCACACTAAACTCCTTGGGGTCATCATAGATGATGAATTCAAATTCAACTTGCACATCCTCCAAAGTATAAAAAAGACTCGCCAGAAACTTGGTTTACTGTATCGCAACAAAAAAAATTCTAACTACAAATGCCAGACTCTCCCTTGCACAAGTTCTTCTTCTCCCCTCCCTTCTATATGCTGCCCCAGTACTCACCAACATCCAAACTGCTACCTTAAACAAACTCCAACAAACTTACCATAAGATAGCTAGATTTATCATAAACTATCCATAAAATACACATCACTGCCTTGCCCTAAATACTCTCCACTGGTTAGAATTCCTCCATCTTCTACTGCTGTCACAACTTCAAATTTTACACTTCATTCTTTACAGACCATCATCCTGCCCTGCTCTCTCTCTTCCTTCAACTCTAGCTACACTCCTCAGTGGATTCTTCATACCTTTAATCAGCAACTACTACAAATCTACCAACCCAAAAAAATAGCTGGCAAAATCCTATATAAGCACTCCATTGCCCAAGCCTGGAACAAATTCCCAAAGGGACATTTGTTCCATCATTCACCCATCCCACTTTAAAGAAAAACTCAAACGTCATCTACTCAACTCCAAAATATGTTCTTGTCAAGCCCCTACTTAAGCTCCCCACAACCCTACTGTATATCTTTTCAGTCCCTCCACATACAGCTAAGTACTCCACTATTGTGGATACTTATTAATCTCTACAATTAATATTGTTTGACTTAACTCTTTTTGTAAATATGTATATAAATATATATATATATATATATATATATATATATATATATATATATATATATATATTAGTCTGTAAACATATTGATATGTGCATATCATGTGTTTGCATTTCTGCTTTTTCTCTCTAACGTTCTTTTATAACTGATTTCGACCATATTATTTACTCAAATGTTTGATTCTCTGTAAACTGTTTGTGTTTTTGGAGCTTTTCTCCTTGGATCTCCACTGAAAATGGGCCACAAGCCCAACTGGACCAACCCAGTTAACAAATGTCAATAAATAAATAAATAAAAATTAATTTCAACAATTTTTTCTGAGGTTTTGTAAGTTAACCTTCTATGTGGCAGTTCCCACTGTTAAAACATATACATTTACACAGTTACAATAATTTATATGCATTTCTCTTCTATTCCAGCAGGGTACACTGTGGATACATCTTTAAGCTGAGTATTTTACAACATATCTCTACAGCACACGTCTGTATAAAACATCTTATATGACATACAAATCTAACACATTTGTAACCCAAGCATATGAATCATGTTGATATTCACAAATGACACATAACCATTTACAAAATTCCAGACAGCTGTGCTGGCAGTATCGCCCTCTATCACACTTCTATATAAAACATATCAATATTTACAAATGACATATGATTATTTACAAAATTCCAAATAGCTAGGCTGACAACATTTCCTTTTGTGACAGAGAAAGTTGAAATACAAATGAAGCGAATTATTAGAAGACCACAGTAATTTGAAGAGAAGGTTGGAAGATCACTGTGAGGCAAGGTAAAGGAAAGAGCATAGGACAGTGGATGCAGCACGGTAAGGGTTAGAAGATGTCCAAGCTAAGATCCCGGGAGTGAAAGTGGTGCAGCTGAAAATGAAGGAAAGTTAATTGTGTGTATGATGAAGTCTGGAGGCCTAGAAGGGTATGATATTGGATGATACCATATAACTGACAGTCATAAGGCTTTCACTCAGTAATTATTAATGTCTTATGCTCTTTAGTCTTATAATATAAGAATGGATAGGCAACTGTAGATGTTACACTGTAGGGGAGTTAGGAATTCTACAGTTTTCCTTCATGCCACATTTTAGTACAGGTGAGTGTGGTTTGCCTATCAGTTAGCTCCAGTCACTTTTTTCTTGTATTTAATAAGTAATTGTAAAAAAAAAAAAAAACGTGAACTGATCGGGAGGCAGATGGACTAAGTTATATTGAAATGAATGAGCTACTCATTGAAAAAACAGTATTGATAATGTGAAAAGACATTTGCATACTGAAACTAAATGAATGGATTTATTATAGCCTGAAATCTAGGAAGTATGGAACAGTAGCACAGTGGCTGGCATTGCTGTCTCACAAAACTTGGTTCACCAGTGTGATTCTGAGCTGAAGTGACAACTCTATATGTTTCTCTGTACCTGTGTTGAGTTTAGCCAGACATTCAACTTTTGTCTCACATTTTGTGTAGGTGTTTGCATAATATGTGTCCATGAGTCTGTGTGGATATAGCTGTGATTGTCTGGATTCATTCTGTAATATTGTGGTGATATACCCAGAATTATCTTACTAAAAACAGCAACCACGACCCTTATCCAACTCAGGTCCAGAAAAAACAAAAATGCACAAAACTCCCAATAAATCAGCAGACCCACGAATGGCAGAATACTCCAGTGCTCTGAAATAAATTTATTACAAATGCAAACACATAAGCACTTTAGCAGATTCAACTGCTTCTTCAGATGAAATCAAAATAAACCTAACATTCATTAAATACTGTAACTTAACAATGTAATAAGTCATATGACCTCCCGCAGTTTATTTTTAAAAAGAAACAAACACCTACAATTGTTATTATTTCAACTAGTACATAGTTTAAAACAAATACATATATACATACTGATATTAATAAATACCTATTGTTATAGCTGCAAGGAATATAAAATCCATGTTATACATTAAAAGTCTTCCTAAAAAACATATAAACAATAAAATATCCACCTGTATATTCACCTGCATAAAGGTCTACTTTTTAATTTTGGTCTAATAGGGACCCTGTCATTTAGTCCATGCCCATAGTCGCCTCTAAGTCTAGCTATCCATTTAGCTTCTGTTATGTACTATTCTGAATATCTCCCCCTCTAATACTCTCAAAAATCCTATCTATTGCCATAGATAAAAATGTATGTTTACTATTTGTAGCTTGAACGTATTTAGAAAGTGCACTGACATCACTCCCTTTAATACTTGTTATTCAAGGTCTACCTAAGTTGCATAAGGACCCTGTACATTCCCCATTTAGGCCTATCAATGCAGGACATAATTGGTTCACTGAGCATTCATCTATTTATTTAGAGAAATTAATTAGACCAGTTCTAAATTTGATATTATACATTTTAAAGACATCAAACATTTTTTGAAAGATTTAGACAGAGATTCAGTAAACTTCCATGTAGGAATAGTTTATTCCTGCATGGAAGGGACCATTCCTGTGCAGCACGGCAGCGCACCATGCATATTCATGAAGGCATGCTGCCATGCTGCAAAATGGACACAGTTCTGTGTATGAGTGCAGGGTGTGCGTCTGAGAGCAGTGATCTCAGAATACACACATCCCCTGCACACCGGAATTGCCGTTCCGCAATTTAAAATGAGTGAGAACACTCGAAACACCCCCAACCCATCAGGGTAAGAAATCTGGTCAAAGCCATAAGGAACAATCATCCCTACCAAGACAAAAGTTGACAGAATAACAGCTGTAGCATAATCACATAGTGCACTCCTCCCAACCCGCAGAGTAAGGAATATGGACAACGCCATAAGGGACAATCATCCCACAAAGCAGAGAGTTGATAGAATAGCAGGTTCAGCATTCACATGGATATTTTGAAGGGTACAAATAAATAAACACAACAAATACATCTTTTTTATACTTGCAATAAAGTTTAAGCACAGCTGCGTGGTTGTGCCCGTTGCTTAGCTATGCTTAGTCCAGTTTAAACAGCACAATAAGTTGAATAGCAAGATACATTCTACATAAGCAATACTGCAATAGTGTAGTAGTTAGAGTGTTTGCTTTACAAGTGGCAATTCCTAGTTTGAGCCCCACTGTAACCATTTTACATGTGAAAGCAGTACATACCCATTTTGTTATATAATTAGCTACTAAATAACATATATTTGTTAACCAGAGTACTATAGTAGGTCCAGATGTGAGGTGTCAGTTTAATAAAGTTGTGAGACCCCCATATAAACACAAGTGCCCCATACAATATAGTCACACATGAATAAATGTAATGAAAGCACATTGGGGGATGTCAGGGACAGTAAACAAATTTATAAAATGTAATGAATGATGAATCAATTCCACACAGCAGATAGTCTATAAAATAAAAAAATAAACAAAGCTAAGCCTTACACAGCTCTGCTTACCAGGTGTAAGCATTGTGTAAATATGACTGTTAAGCAATGAGTAGCCCAGCTAAGTGGATTTGCCCATTGGTAAGCAGTGCTGAACCTGTTCCTTTAAGCACTGCCAACCTTAGCTAAGCAGGTTTGCCCGTTGCTTAGTTTAGCTCAGCATATTCAAAACCATCCAATCATGCCAAAGGGTGGGAAATCGGACGTACTTAAACCCCGCAGACAAAAACACAGCTCCTAACTGGTTGCAGCTTCCCACTTTAGGCAGTATGGCAGGTCTTAGTGAGGGCATGTGCTTCCAGGCACAGTGCTGGGGCATACAGAAGCCCAAGGTCATGGTAGGACTCCTGGTAAATAACCATGATGAGAGACGGCTGCAGTGCCAGTACCAGGGCTCCCAATATAAAGTGGAAGGCTGGGACTGTCTCGCTCATGATTTCGCCAATGCCACTGGTATCCTTCGGACTGGTGCACAGGTCTGGCACCAATATGCAGACTTGAAGCGGAGGAAGAGGGAGCTCTTGGATGAGTGAGTCCAAGAAGCAAAGCAGAGGGGTGATGTCCCAGCAGTGTGTAAGTATTCATATCAATAACTGCTTACCAAAGTCCAGCCTGTGTATGTGATGGATAGGTATGCCTAAATATTTCTCTATTCCCTTTATAGCTGCAGCTGAGTAGGCTGTGAATCAGGAAGCCCATGCCAGTAGGCTGCAAAGGCTGCATTGCGAGTCTGGTTAGTAACAATCCTGCTTGTAGTAGTCATACCAAATAAATGTAAAGTAGTAGAAAGCCACCTGGCAGTACCAAAACTGTGTGGGGGTTGTACTTAATAAACCAGACAATATGACAACAAAAGTCCCATATAGGTGATAGTTCAGTAAAACCATAACTGCCTGGCAATACATTTCTAAATCCTGGACTGGTTGTGTTTACTCTGGTATTGTATGGCATTTAGGGTTGCGTTCTCTGAATAGTAATGTTGTGTTAACCACTGTTACCCACACTGTGCTACATAAAAATATGTCTAGGAATGTCTGTATAAGACTGTTGTTAAGTTCAAGGTCTGAGTGTACAACCAAGAGAGACATAGACAGAAAACCCTAAAGGGACAGACAGTAGTTTGCAAATAGCTCACTCTGGTGGAACACAACTTGTTGTATTTTTAGCACACATAGCCATGGTTAGAATCCTGGGAGGGGAAGTAAGCTATATGTATAATCATACCTCTCAACTGTACAGATTTTCACAGAATGTCCGGACAATTGGCTCATATTTTTGGCCTGTTCATCTTTCTCCCTGGCAAATCACTGGGATGATCTCTGAATTGTAGTCACTACATAATGACATATATTTGTGTCAGACTTCAAACACTTCAGAAAATCTATATTAAAACAAATTCTGTTACTCCAGCAAATGTATTCAATATTTATAAGAGCAGTATTCAAAATATGTCCCTATTTACCCCCATGTTGTCAAGCTTTGTCCAGATGTTATGCATGAAGAGCTTGAGAGGTATGTGCATAATATTAACTAGGAATCTGAGAATATGTGTAGAAACAGTCAGGTAGAGATAAAAAACATTCCCTCCACAGGTCTGCCAGGTAAGAGAAGTAGAATTTAGCTAAAAGACAGTCGAAGTACACACTGTGTACAAACATACCACTGCCCAAACCAAGGTCATAGGGTATTGTAATAATACCTGTTGAGTAATGATTAGAGCAGTGATCATTAAAGTTGTGAGTACTGCAAGGATATACAAGTTGTTAATTGACATTTCTCTCCCCCTCCCACCATATATGCAACAATAATCTAAACACACACATCAATGGTTATGTTTACACCAAACCTACTGTTGGGACATATGTCCTATTGTTCAACAAATATTGAAATGTGTTTCTATTAATGTTCCATGTTGGAATACTATTATTGGTGGCCTGTTGCTGTCAATGTAACCTGCATGCCGTTGTAATGGCCACTGTGGTTCCATAAATGCATGTGTTCTGTTTGCTATGCAACTGTTCCAAATCTGTTGCTTTGGGTTAATGGGAATATCTATGCATGCTGTTATAACTAATCCTGGATTGCGGTGACTATTACTAACCCACATATGTTCTAATTCTGTAACACCATAGCATGTTACGGAAGGCCGGTCCCAGATGAACCACCTCTCCCACCTCATCTGGCCGTGGAACTGGGCCACAGCATGTCTGGAACCCATCCCAGAAATCCTCATCCACTGATGCTGCACCATCTTTGGGTTGAACTGCCTAAGGGGATGAGGCTCGGCCCCCCGGGAGTGGGCGCGGACAGGATCCTTCACCCGAAGCCAGGTCCGGGGTTTGGTGCATAGCAAGCTCTGAAAGGAGTTTGAAGATCAGCTATGCCAGCTTGAGAGCTGCATGGCACAATTAGAGGGTCAACCTGCCCCTCCTGCTCAGCCCCCAACACAGCAACCTTCAGGTCGTGAAGGTGCCATGGTGACTGCACATGGGTGAGGACCTCAGTCCCACTGTTTCCATTTGAGGGCTCATGGGCTTTCTTTTTCAAAACACCCCTCCTTGTCCAAGCTGTTTACCTGCCACATGTGTCATATACCACCCGTGTATGCTGTCTTGTCTG